>NC_051217.1:21077500-21285000 GCF_015220715.1 Pygocentrus nattereri | reverse complement strand
GGAGCGTTACAAGTGGTTTATTGCGACAGCTACAGGTGGGTAATAGATACAGTTACAGGTGGGTAAATGGGAGAGTTACAGGTCGATAATTGGGAGAGTTATAGTTGGGTAATTGTGAGAGCTACAGCTGGATAATTGGGAGAGCTACAGGTGGGTAATTGGGAGAGCTACAGCTGGGTAATTGGGAGTGTTACAGGTGGGTTATTGTGACAGCTACAGGTGGGCAGTAGGTAGAGTTACAAGTGGGTAATTGGGAGCTACAGGTGGATAATTTGCCCTGCTGTGGACTGGCGACTTGTCCAGGGTGTATTCTGCCTTCCGCCCGATGACTGCTGGCATAGTGACCAGCGACCATGACAGAAGCGGATTAGAAATGGATGGAGATGAATGATTGGGTGGGCTACAGCTGGTTAATTGGGTGGGCTACAGCTGCATAATTGGAAGAGCTCCAGGTGTGTAATTGGGAGAGTTACAGGTGTTTAATTGGGAGAGTTACACATCGATAATTGGGAGAGCTTCAGGTCGGTAATTGGGACAGCTACTGGTGGTTAATTGGGAGAGTTACAGGTGTTTAACTGGGAGAGTTACATGTAGATAATTGGGAGAGCTTCAGGTCGGTAATTGGGACAGCTACTGGTGGTTAATTGGGAGAGTTACAGGTGGAGAATTTGAAGAGTTACAGGTGAATAATTGGGGGAGGTACAGGAGGTTAATTGGGAGAGTTAAATGTTAATAATTGGAAGAGTTTCAGGTGGGTAATTGGCAGATTTCCAGGTGAGTAATTGGGAGATTTACAGGTCAGTATTCACAGTGCATTTATTTCCACCCTAATAAGCCTGCTCTTCCACCCAAATTTCGCCAAACAATTCTCATGCCTTTCCCCAGATGTTCTTGTTATGTGATCACATTTGGCCTTGTGAGACTACGCTTCAGACATCCAACATGTCCTGGTTGATTGACTATGTTTGAGGTAAGTTATGTAAATTTGGTGTTTTGCTATATTATCAGTTTTAGTGATCACATTCAGAGCCCCAGATCACAATATCTGGGCCACGTGTGAGTCGTGCTGCAGATTTGATTTAGCACTGGCCCATTGGAGAAGATCCTGTTGGTCACAGCAGAGACAGAGTCAGAGAGAGAGAGAGAGAGAGAGAGAGAGAGAGAGAGAGAGAGAGAGAGAGAACAGGAGCCAGAGAGACTGAGAAGGATAGAATGAGAGCCAGAGAGAGTGAGACAGATAGATTAGCAGCTATAGAGAGCAAGTGAGAGAGAATCAGAGCTATGGAGCGAGAGAGAGAGAGAGAGTGAGAGAGAGAGAATCAGAGCTATAGTGAGAGAGAGAGTGTGAGAGAGAGAATCAGAGCTATAGAGAGTGAGAGAGAGAGACAATCTGAGCTATGGAAAGCGAGAGAGAGAGAGAGAGAGAGAGAGAGAGAGAGAGAGAGAGAGAGAGAGAGAGAGAACCCAAGCTATAGAGAGCGAGAGAGAGTTAGAGAGAGAATCGGAGCTATAGTGAGAGAGAGAGAGTGTGAGAGAGAGAATCGGAGCTATAGTGAGTGAGAGAGAGAGACAATCGGAGCTATGGAAACCAAGAGAGAGAGAGAGAGAACCCGAGCTATAGAGAGCAAGAGAGTGTGAGAGAGAGAATCGGAGCTATAGTGAGTGAGAGAGAGAGACAATCGGAGCTATGGAAACCAAGAGAGAGAGAGAGAGAGAACCCGAGCTATAGAGAGCAAGAGAGTGTGAGAGAGAGAATCGGAGCTATAGAGAGCGGATGAAGTTTTCCACTGGCAGATCAAGCAAACATCTTCAAACATGTAAAATGCTCTGCATTATTTCCTAAACAGATCAAATGATCTGCCAATGAAATAAGACACTTTTATTAGATAAAATTGCTTAAAACAATTTTAAAAGTCTAGAAATGGGGCAAATACCCTCATAATATTCTTACAACTATCTCATAATATGAAATATTAGGTATGTTTTTGCCCTGCGATGGACTGGCGACCTGTCCAGGGTGTATTTTGCCTTCCACCCAATGGCTGGATATGCTCCAGCACCACCCCCCCCACAACCCTGACAGAGAAGCGGCTTAGAAAATGGATGGATGGATGGAGGTATGTTTTTAACTGATTTAAAATTGATTAGTTATCTTGGATCAAGTAGCACTGCAGTGAAGAGGATTGTGTTTTGTTCCTCATCAGTTCTGTACAGCTGTAAGTAAAGTATGTTTCATAGTTTTGATCTTCTGTTTCTTTCAACAACAGTATCTGTACCTCAGGAATCACATCCCAGGCTAAAGGATCCGAGGAGCTTATGTGTGGAGTTTTACAGTGTGTTGGAGTCTTTTGATTGGCTGGTTGAGCTGTAGCTAAAAGTCTTCCAAATTCAGACATACACTGTTTGATTTTTATGATCCTTGTTCTTTGGTGACTCACACTGTATGTTTGAAAAGACCACGGGTCGCAACCCAAATGTTAAGAAGAGCAATTTTTTTTCTTTCAACAAAAACCATCTTGGGAGCCACAACATGTCTATTTTATCATCTTTGGCTGTAAATATTTCCAAGTGTGTGCTAATGTACTAGTTTAGGCTAAAGATATAATATAAACAAAAACACAGACTTACTTTGCTTTGCTTTAAGCTTTAGCTCAGCTATAGCCACTTTTCTCACATCTCCAGCAGGAAATTGACTTCATCCTCATAACTTTTTATTGTTTGACAGTTTCTCCTTACAGGTTAAACATATCAGGACACCAGCTGGAGTGTTTATAAATGCAAATAAGTCCATTCATCTCCTAATTATTGCTGTTCTAAATATTTCTCTTTACCTTTACATTAGCTATTACCTAGGCGTTGCTAGGGTGACCAGCAGTCTGCACGCTGACATTAACTCCAGAGTTTAAGACCATTTATTGTTAAAACTGTACTGAACGATCAGCAGAGCTTTACTTTACTGCAAAGGAGGAATATTTTATTTTTACCCATGAATCTGTTTCAGCTTTGGAGCCACAACAGGACAGGAAAAAGACACATGCAGCTCTGGAGCCTCATGTTGCCGATCCCTGGACTAGAACCATTAAGGCCCTGATGATAGCATTACTATGTAAAGCCCTTTGAATTGCCTTTTGTGTATGAAAAGTGCTGTATACAGTAAATAAACCTGCTGTCTCTCCTCTCATTCGTCCCCGATAGTTGTGCTGTTTGTCTGTAGGCTGAGCTGTGCTGTATTGATTTCGGTAGCCGTGAGCAGCACTGATACGGCCTGAGCTCTCATCTCCTCCACACTGCAAAACCAGCAGAACTCATTTCACCCCTGACCGATCTCCACTACAGCGCAGGTGAGCGATATTGGCCATGTTCGTCCCTCTCTGCTGACATACATATGAAGTGAATTTACCCCAGGCCAAGGGTCCCTGTCCATTTGTAACCCCACCTCACTGTCTGAGCTTGTTTTAATGGTTCGGACAATCCCTGAAATTCATGAACTTGTGAAGTTCCAGGCTTACCACAAGATCGCTGCCCTGGAATATAATAGCAACCAAAATACGAGCAAGTGGGAGGAAGCCATTTCCATCATCAGAAAGCTGTTGATGGGTCGATGAAGGGAGTCCAATAAAGTTTTCAGATGATAATTTGGAAAATGATGTTTCTATCTGTACAAATCTATTCAAAATGCTGTTTCCTTTGGCTTTTATAAATGTAACAATTCATTTTTACACAGGATTGTTAGTTTTAGCATTATCCTTGAACTTGATATATACATTTTCTTTCCAAATTATCAAAAAATATAGAATGGTAACACATTTTCCTGCGATCATCTAGCTTGACTTGGTGCAACCAGAAAATGCTAGAGGGCGCTCCTGAGCAAGTCCAAAATGAATAGGTCAAGATGGAGGATTTGAGCAAAATCACATATAAATGCTCAATCATTTTTAATGTAAAGGAATACATTAATTTCCTGAACACAGAACAGCATAAAACATTTTAGCACTGCCACTCATCAACCTATCAGCACTCAGTTGCAGTAATGCTAACCAATCAGCACTCAGTTGGAGTGATGCTAACCAATCAGCACTCAGTAGCAGCTGTTCAGCTCCATTCACCCTCATTCATTGAAGACTCGCTCATGAGCGCCCTCTGCTGTTTAGCAGTCATGTTTTTGATATAATGGGGGAAATAGGAACCAGGCTCCTCAAAACCAATTCTGGTGCTACACCTTCTATGCTCTCTCTTAATAATATGTCAGAATAAAAGTACTTCATTGTCCGTTGAGGTTTCCAGAAAAAAGTTTTTCAGTAACTGAATTTAATCTGCCATATTTTGCCATCATGCCAACTATTTTATTTAGAATGCATTTTTACTCTTTTTAATAGTTTACTTAATCTGCATATATGACTGGATGGTCACCTCACCTTATATTTTACCTATTTAACATTTTTAGCTTTTTAACTTTTCAAAAATTAATTTTACTTTTTGGTGTGCTGAAATTGTATTAACACAAATGAGAATTTTATTCTACAGTAACATAATACCCAGTAAAGTGAACACATTCTCTAAAGAAAACACACTTCTGCACATTTAATTCCATAATTGCTGTTTATCTGCTGAGTATAAAACAATGGGATAAAAAACTAAAACATTTCTTTATTATTGAAACTTTATTTTTCCCAATACGTTGCTAATAAATAGAACTTGCATGCTAAAATAAGTGGGAAAATGCCATATTTAAGTGTTTTAACTTATTTTCTCTCAGAAAATCAACAAAACATTTTTCATTTGACCAGGAGCACCCAAACGTTTGCACACGACTATATGTCATTTATGACTGTACTCACATGCTGTTAAATTAAAATTGTTGATCCAATTAAATTTAGTTCATAAATCTGAATGTTACTGTCTCTACCTCTACAAATAATATTGCATTATATTTGATTTTATGTCCTTCTGTGCCTGTACTCAACTAAATGCTGCTGTCTATTTAACACAAGGCCACAACATTATTAGCCATGTTTGTTTATGTCCAGGGAGTGGCACAGGGGTGTAGTGGGTAGTGCTGTTGCCTCACAGCAAGTAGGGCCTGGGTTTGATTTCCCTGGCCAGGTGACCAAGGTCCTCTCTGTGTCAAACTCCGGTTCCCCCCACAGTCCAAAGACATGCAATCAGGCCAATTGGACATTTAATTAAATTGCCCCTAGGTGTGAATCTGTCTGTCTGCCCTGCGATGGACTGGCAACCTGTCCAGGGTGTATCCTGCCTTCTGCCCGATTACCACTGGGATAGGCTCCAGCACCCCCCATGACCCAGAAGGAGAAGCGGCTTAGAAGATGTGTGTGTGTGTGTGTGTTTATGTCCATGAGCGAGTTTGAATATTTCCCAGTCTGTACTGGGAATCAAGCCAGCTAGACATTTTAGTCACTGCATAAAGAGTAACTCACAATGCATATACAGACTATAACATACCCTCACATCACTCTCTCCATGAACAGAAGTCCAGACCTCACCTTCTACCGACCTACATCACGAGGGGAAAGAGGAGAAAAGCTAAAACAAGAACAGGGCAGGTGCCAAAAGAACAGATAGCATCATTAATGAAAGTGTCAGAAGTGTATCATCCAGCCAAGGGACGAAAGGTGACTCGGTTGGCGTCGGAAACAGAGGACGTCACTTGATTCCTCAAGATAGTGCCGGACATGGGCTCTCTCTCTGAGAGACAGAGCTGAGAGAAGAAAGAGGTGCAGGAGAAGTGGGGCAAGGCTGGGAGGAATAAAAGATGAGTAGAGCTGGGGAGCCTGTGAAGGACAGAGTGAGAGAGTTAATTAAACGAAGTAGGGGGTAGAAAAGCTCCCCAAACGTGCTCCATTTTCACTCCTTTTTTTTTTTTTATGATTTTCACTTTGCCTTTATTTTGACCCCTTAACCCCTAAAAATTCAAGGCTTATTACATTTGAAGGTTTATTATTCAGTTACTACAGGGACTTCAGTGCAAACTGGCTGAACTATTCTTAGGTTATAGAAGTGCGCAATAATTTTTCATGTTATTTTGTTATGCCTGTAATATTGTGTTGAATTTACCGTTGTAGCACCTTGAGATTTTCCCCTGAATGAAAGGTGTATTAGAAGTAAAATGTATTAATATTATTATTGTTATGATTATTGCCTCAATGACACCCTGTCTGATTATTAAGTTCAGGCGTTTCAGCAAACTGCCACCGGACTCTAGAGCAGTGGAGACGTGTTCTCTGGAGTGACAAATCTATCAGTCCAATGGACGAGTCTGGGTTTGTCGAATGCCAAGGAGAACATTACCTGCCCGACTGCACTGTGCCAGCTGTTTGGCTGAGGAGGGATGATGCTATGGGGCTGTTTTTCAGGGGTTGGTCTAGAGCCCTTAGTTTTAGTGAAGGGAAATCTTAATGCTTCAGCACCAATAGATGTTGGACAATTATACACTTCCAACTTTGTGTGAACAGTTTAGGGAAGAACCTTTTCTGCTCCAGCATGACTGAGCCCCGGCGCACAAAGCAGCTCCATAAAGGCACAGCTGGGTGAGTTTGGTGTGGAAGAGCTTGACTGGCCCTCACAGAGCCCTGACCTCAACCCCATCAGACACCTTTGGGATAAACTGGAACGGAGACTGGTAACCAGGGCCTCTTGCCCAACAAAGCTCAGCACACAGGCTTTTATTTTAAAACTCAGCCCCAAGATTTCTCCAGTCTGTGCACTCAAAGTCAGGAGTGTAATCAAAACACAAGCAAAACAACATCTGCTAGTAAGCAAACACGCTAGGAGGCAATGAGCACATTTGCCCAGAGCAGTGGGCAGCCCTATCTGCAGCGCCCAGTTTGGGATCAGATGCCTTGCTCAAAGATGCCTCAGTCACATTCTGTCAGCTCTGGGGATTGAACTGGCAACCTTCTGGTCACAGGGCTGCTTCCCTAAGCTCCAGCCCATGACTGCCCCAATTGTTTAATGATTCAGGTGGTTGCTAGGCTGTTGTTAGGTGGTTGCTATAGTATATCTGGTGGTTGCTATGATGTTCCAGGTGGTTCTCATGCTGGTAAGTTGTTGATGTAGTACCCACTATGATTGCTAGGGTGTTACTCAGCTGTTGTATGGTTGCTAGATTGTTACTGCATAGTTGCTATGGTGCTCCATGTGATTCCTGTAATGTTGCTTGGTGGTTACTTGGCAACCCAAGTGCTTGACAGGGTGTTGTTAATCAGTTGATAAGGCAGTGGCTTGTTGTTAGGCAGTTGTTGTTGCTAGGCAGTTGCTAGGCAGTTGTTAACTGGTTGTTTGAGTGTTCATCGGTGGTTGTTAGCTGGTTGTTAAAGCGTTGATAGGTGGTTGTTAGCTGTTTGTTAGAGTGTTGATAGGTGGTTGTTAGCTGGTTGTTACAGTGTTGATAAGTGGTTTTTAGATAGATAGATAGATAGATAGATAGATAGATAGATAGATAGATAGATAGATAGATAGATAGATAGATAGATAGATAGATAGATAGATACTTTATTGATCCCAAAAGAAATTTAGCAGCCAGTAGCAGACACACAAAACTACAGTAACCAGAAATGGGTGTAGACATATAACAATAATAAATAAACCATATCCTATCTACAGGTATATATACAAACAGAAAAAAATACCACAGTCTGTGATAATGTCTATATCCTGAGATGAGAGATGCAGTGCAATAATGACTGTACAAAAATTTACAGATGATGGCATATAATGACCACACTGAATGAATAAATAAATAAATATGTCCATATATTGTACCAAATAAAGTGTCTAGTGTCCAGATGTGAAAGATGCAGAATGAGGTATGCAGAAAGTGCAATATGTGCAGTACGCTGTCTATATGTGCAGATGAACAGATAAACATGCGATTCAGATTCAGTCCTCCCACCCTTCTCTGCTGGTCCCCCTGGGAAGAGTTGAAGAGCCTGATGGCTCTGGGGACAAACGATCTCCTGAATCTCTCGGTTGAGCAGCTCTGCGACAGCAACCTGCCATTAAACATGCTCCTCCTGTCCATGACGATGGTGTGCAGTGGGTGGCAATCATCCTCCATAATGGAGAGCAGTTTGTGTAATGTCCTTGTCTCAGCCACCTTGACTACAGAGTCAAGTTCTACACCGACCACTGACCCCGTTCGCCTGACCTGCTTGACCAGTCGCATCTCGTCTCTCCTTGGTCTTGGCTGTGTTCAGAAGCAGGTTGCTCCCATGGCACCACTCCACAAAGTCCTTCACCAGGGTCTTGTACTCCCCCTCCTGCCCTCCCCTTACACAAGCCATGATGGCAGTGTCATCAGAGAACTTCTGCATGTGGCACGTCTCAGAGATTTATTGAAAGTCTGAGGTGTACAGTATGAACAGGGGGAAAGTACAGTCCCTTGTGGTGCTCCTGTGCTGCTGACCACAGTCTCTGATGAACAGTCCTTCAGCCTGACATACTGAGGTCTGCCAGTGAGGTAGTCAGTAATCCAGGAGACCAGGTGTGGATCCACTTGCATGTTAACCATGTTAGCTGGTTGTTAGAGTGTTGCAGTTTGGTTGTTAGCTGGTTGTTAGACCATTGCTAGGCAGTTGTTAGCTGGTTGTTAGCGTGTTGGTAGGTGGTTTTAGCTGCTTGTAAGGGTGTTGCTATCCCAAGGGGTTGCTAATGTGTTCCTACATGTTTACAATCATGTCACAGGTGGTTTCCTTGAGGCTGCTAAGTGGTTGCAGTTGTCTTCTAGGTAGCATGTTGCTATAAGTTTGCCATGCTCTAATTTAGGTGGTGAGAAAAACCAGGTCTCAATACAGTCACAGTGGTGGTGATGAGTTTTAAAAGCTCTAAAAGCTCCTTCACAAAAGGTTATTTCATTAAATGGTCATGAATACACTGTCTGATACCTGAAAAATTGTTTTACGATAAAGTTTTGACCATAAACATATATTTTTTAATCCATTCATGGTGGAGCAATACACACAGGGTGTTGTGAGGTAAATAGTTTTCTATTATTTTACCATTTTCAATATTATATATAAAAACTCACAAAACCTGTGTAGGTTCACTGGTGGTTTTGAATAGTAAATAAAATGGCTGTATCTGTGTTGTGGTCATGGTGACCCCTGGTTCCTATCACCACCACTGTAAAGACATCTGAGTCAGTCATTTTTCTCTGTATTGAGAATTTCACATCAAACCACTCTGCATAACTTTGTTTACACTACAATTTAAATGTACAGTGGAGTTTATAGTGAGGGTCTAAAAACAATGGGGCAGCAAGTTTCCTACTGAGCAAAAACTGAGAATGTCAGTAAAAAGGCGTGGTGTGATTTGTAATCATATTTTTTTAGAACATATTTGCTTAGAACTTCGTTCTGAATAGTGTGTTTGTATTTGTGACATCCTTAGTAAGGAGCTTCTTTTGTACAGTGATAGGTAACACAGCAATGCACAGAAAGCTCGTACTTACTGACCCATTTTACTGGCTAACGTGGACTTGCATGGACATTGCTGGTCATAATAGGACACAAAGACCTATAAAGACCATAAAGTGACCTCACATAAATACTTCAAATCCTCAGCTGTACAGCAGTTTATGCTCCAAAACCCGAGCTGTGTCTGTATTCATTCCACATGCATCATGCTGATGTTAACTTGCTACGATTGATCTCTCCTTTCAGGCTCTCTGAACCATCTGCTGTGTGCAAAAGCAAGACCCTTAAGCAGAATATCTTATGAGTGGTAAAAAAAAAACATAACATTTGTTTATTTTCATTTCCTCCTTACAGTTTGGCCAAAAAACAAACAAAAACAAAAGAATAATTAGAAAACTTTGATATAATTCAACGTCCCATGCTTTGCAATTTCGTAATTCGATTTTACTTCTCAAAAAGAGCACGTAATTCATTTAGGGGCAGAAATTGCCCAATTTCAGCACTAAGCCTCTTTGGCAGTGGTTTTCGGGTAAACAGCGAGAGAGCGTCTCCTGGACTGCAGTGCTTTCTAATCCTCTCTCTGAGCCTCGCAGGGTAATTACCAGCCTGAAAGAGACTCTTCTCCATGTTGTTTTAAATAATCAACCGCGCCGCGGCTCGGGGAGGAGGCTGCGTCTTTTCCTGCAGATAAACCTGCTGAGTTTATTTTTCTCCATGAGCAGACGGAGAATACAAACGCTTGTCTTGCTGAATGGTTGGATTTCAGAGACAAGCATAGTTTATCTGTGTGAGTTTTGACTACATGTGGGGTAAAGAAAATGTACTCAAGTAAAAGCATCATTAATTAAATGAATAAATTAGTTCCTAATGGTTTTCGGCTTCGACGGATAGACAGGCGTCACTTTACGTGAACCGTGCTTTATAAACTATATTTCCAAAAGTGTTCACTCAACCCTCCAAATCATTGAATTCAGGTGTTCCAATCACTTCCATGGCCACAGGTGTATAAAGCCAAGCCCCTAGGCCTGCAGACTGCTTCTACAGACATTAGTGAAAGAATGGGTCGCTCTCAGGAGGTCAGTGAATTCCAGCGTGGTACCGTGATCGGACGTCACTTGTGGAACAAGTTCAGTCGTGAAATTTCCTCACTACTAAATATTCCACAGTCAACTGTCAGTGGGATTATAACAAAGTGGAACGACAGCAACTCAGCCACGAAGTGGTCGCCACGTAAAATGACAGAGTGGGGTCAGTGGATGCTGAGGCACATAGTGCGCAGAGGTCACCAGCTTTCTGCAGAGTCAATCGCTACAGACCTCCAAACTTAATGTGGCCTTCAGATCAGCTCAAGAACAGCGTAGAGAGCTTCATGGAATGGGTTTCCATGGCCGAGCAGCTGCACCCAAGCGCAATGCAAAGCGTGGAATGCAGTGGTGTAAAGCGCTGCCACTGGACTCTAGAACAGTAAGTAAGTTTTATTGGTAGTAAATTTTATTGGTAACACTTTACTTGTAGGGTGTCTCAGTAAATGAAATAAAACCCCTAAAGTAGGAAATTAATCCTTGCTTTAACAGTGCTAGCAATCAACCCTAGGAGAGTTACACTTATAAATAAATAACGTTTTCCTAAATGTATAGACTGTTGAATTAACTTTTAGGTTACTACATATAACTACGAAATCACGAAAAGTGATATTCTCTTTCAGGGACTCTGTCAGAGCCATGATCAAATTCAGAGCCATATCATGCTGATAAGAAACTGAAGGCTTGAGCTACTGGCTGGCAATGGTTGCTAAGCAGTGATTAGAGGGCTGAGAAAATAAGCCACTGCTTGGGATTGGTCGACTGGACTCAACCTTGCACATTTAGGAATCATGCAAAGAGCTTATGGGTTTTGATTGGCTGCAATACAATCACAGCACTCAGAAAATAAATCCAATTTCATTGCCTTGTATTGAGTTTAATAAATATATATTCCCAATTCAATTATGTAGGCCTGTGATCAAACTGGATGGGCTCACTTCTACAGGTTTCTTTGTTTGAAAGAAAGAATTGTAGCATAGAAATGCTGTGTTAGCCATAAACGATGAAGGAGATGGTAAAAAAACAAACAGAAGCTTTACTTGCAAAATTTCAGTGCACAGGCTACCAATAGAACTCTGTCTCTATTTCATGACTGCAGTCCAGGAAGGTCAAGGTGAGGGGGAATATTTGGATGATTCCAAGGGAACTAGTTTCTATGGGGCAGTCATGGGCTGGAGGTTAGGGAACCAGCCTCGTGACTGGAAGCTCGCCGGTTCGATCCCCAGAGCCTACAGCACATGAGTGCTATGTGGTGTTTCACTTCACTGTGAAGGGTCACTTAATCTTAATGTGAGAGGCATGACTAATCATAGATGCTCACCAACATAACAGGATGGCATTAAACCCCAACAGAAGGAACTACAAACTATGTGTGAAGAACCAAAGCAAAGAAAACTGAGGCAAAATGTAGAAAACAGTGAACATATTTTTTCTTGGAAAGTACAAATCAGTTATTCCTGCTGTTTTGCTAAGCTCTTTAAATGTAATTATATAGTTAAGCAATTATTTACATTTGATTTGCATTCTGTTTCAACAGGTCTGAGCCTTATGTCTCTTCGAAAATGAGCAAAAACATGGCAAAAATCCAAAGAATGTAAAACAATAGCTTTTAATCAAACTGAAATAATTATAAAATATCTCCACTTCCACTTTAAACATAAGTGTGCTACAGGCTGAAAGCTTAGACCCTTGACTTGTTCTAGTGAGCTCAGAAATTATTAGTACAAAATGGCAGCATGTTTTTTTTTCATCACTGGTTATAACTGACCTCTAAGGGTCAAGTACGGAGCTGGATAAATGGAGCTACTACTGCTTCTGCTCCCCACAGCCTGACTTCAGGAGAGAGGGGTCAGCGTGCCAGCGCAACATTGCTCTTCCCTCGTCCCCAAACAAAGTGAATCTATAATCCCTGCCGCAGAGCCTGTGTTAATGTGTGAGGTGGTTAAGCTCCAGCGTCTCTGGGGACACCAGGCCCTGTTGAACAAGCGGAGGCCTTTGTCTGGGCCTGGCCACCACAAGCCTCACAATTACACCCCGGACAAACACAGCATGTGCAGCCCCAGCAGCTAATCCACTCTTAATCTGCATCCTGCCCTTCAGAGAGCAGAGCTCAGACGAGCCTCAGGCCCAACCACAGCCAAAAAAACACTGGGACGGGGAGCCATGCACAGTTGGCATGTTGGTCATTTGTCATGTTGCTTCTGACTTGTCGCTTTCGGCTTAGTCACGCAAACCAGACCTCTGAGAGTCAGCAGAAAGTCTGGTGGCTTTCAAACCATCCATGTAGCTTGTCTAATCAGTCCTAACATTATGGCCACCTAATTGTTTCTATGCTAATTGTCCATTTTATCAGCTCAACTTGCTATATAGGTGCACTTTGTAGTTCTACAGTTACAGACTGTAGTCCATCTGTTTCTCTGATACTTTGTAACCCCCTTTTACCCTGTTCTTCAGTGGTCAGGACTCCCATGGACGCTCGCAGAGCAGGTACTATTTGAGTGGTGGATCATTCTCAGCACTGCAGTAACACAGACATGGTGGTGTGTTAGTGTGTATTGCGCTGGTCTGAGTGGATCAGATACAGCTGAAACGATGCATTCAACACTGCATTGCGCTTGGTGATGTAAGGCTTGAATGCAGCTGTTCAGCCATGGAAACCCATTCCATGAAGCTCTCTACGCTGTTCTTGAGCTGATCTGAAGGCCACACGAAGTTTGGAGGTCTGTCGTGATTGACTCTGCAGAAAGTCGGCGACCTCTGCGCACTATGCCCCTCAGCATCCACTGACCCGTCATTTTACATGGCCGACCACTTCGTGACTGAGTTGTTGTCGTTCCTAATATCACTTCCACTTTGTTATGATCCCACATACAGTTGACAGTGGAATATTTAGTAGTGAGGAAATTTCACAACTGGACTTGTTCCACAGGTGACGTCTGATCACGGTGCCACGCTGGAATTCACTGAGCTCCTGAGAGCGACCCACTCTTTCACTAATGTCTGTAGAAGCAGTCTGCAGGCCTAGGGGCTTGGTTTTATACACCTGTGGCCTTGGAAGTGACTGGAACACCTGAATTCAATGATTTGAATGGTTGAGTGAAAACCTATGGAAATATAGTGTAGATAAATTCCCCCTTCCACCTTAAATGGTGCAGCAGTTACATTCTGGCATTCATTCAAACAAGAAGCTAGGGAATAACTGACTTCAGCAACATCACACTGAAGAATTAGAGGTGGGTGATAATGAATAATTGCCCCCGTCTTTGAAGGGATATGATTCCCTAAATGTAACTAAAGCCCAGCAGTGAGGAGCTGAACTTTACCCTCCTCTGCTGTCACTGCAGACGGGCAGGGTCACCTGCAGAGCAGCGCTAGTAGCTGTTAATGACGCAATGCTCTTTTTATTTGAGGGTCCTATTTTGTAGGGAAGATTTCAACCACAATCCCTTGTAACTCAGTTCCAAGGGGCAACACTCGAAAACAAGGGGTAGGGATAACAATAAGAAATGGGTTCGGGCCAAAGTCTTATCCAGCTGTCTTTATGTATGACCCTCCACTCTTTTGAAGCTCTTTTATTTATCCTAATCTAGCCCAGTCGTGGGCTGGAGGTTAGGGAACTGGCCCTGTGACCAGAAGGTTGCCAGTTTGATCCCCATTGCCAAGAGTCCGTGACTAAGGTGTCCTTGAGCAAGACACCTAACCCCCAATTGCTCCCCGGGCACCATGGATAGGGCTGCCTGCTGCTCCAGGCAAGTGTACACAGCCCCCTAGTGTGTGTGTATTCACTAGTGTGTATGTGGTGTTTCACTTCACGGATGTTTTACATGTGGGGGTGGAATTTCCCCGTTTGTGGGATTAAAAAAGTCTCACTTAATGACTGTATTTATGATTCAGAATGATGAAAAGTTGTCCATACAGCTTTTACTGATTGAAGTTTGTAAGCGCCACTTTGCATAGTTTTGCTGCAGTACATCTTTTGTACTGCTATTACTTCAGTTTTGGCTAATTAATAGCCTGAATCTGGCCAGTTGGCTCTGCACCTCCTTAATTGATATTAAGGCAATTAAGTGTGTAGTTTATAAGCCAGCTAGGCAGCTAAATTCCAAAAGATATGGATATCAATTAACTGATAGGAACTTTGGATTAATCCTGTGCACCTTTATCAGGTTAAAGCTCTAACTCATTACATTGACCAAGGGTTACTTTGCTGGCTAATTTAAACTGGAGGCGAGCTGGTGACACAGTTGCTCTTGGAGGGATTTTGCATAATTGATGAGGAATTTGTCTGGCCAAGATAAACTGCAGCCAATATTAACCTACACTAAGGCATTCAATGGAAAATAGTCTTTCCAACAAGACTGAAACATATCTAACAGCTGAATGTAATTTATATTTTTCTATTTTCATTATGTGTATTCAATCCGCTGCCCTTGCTTCTGTTGATATAATATTGATATAATATAATAAAGTTTAATGGTTTAGAACAAACAGAAAAGCCTGTAGGTTGGCAAGAGCCTGTAAAGGTTGCCATTTGATCAATAAAGACTCTGCAAGAGCAGCCAATTAAAATCCTGCTGGACACAATGTCCAGTTTAAATATTTTGCAAACATTTAATCAAACATATTCTCAGACAAGAGCGCCCCCTGGAGTTCCACTGTTTAACGGAAGACAGAGCTTCACTCAGGTTCAAGGAGTAGTTTAGTTTAATGTAACTTCAGATCCTTGATTTATCAATGCTACAGTATCACAGCTTTAAAAATGCATGTTTTTTGTTATGAATGCAGGACTTTTACATAATGAAGGAAAAGATGTTGCTATCTAAACGCAAGTGTATAAACAGAGCCAATAGCTAGTCTAGCAGAGCAGGTTAAAAGTCACAGAAAGGGCCTGAATGCTTTCATTCGTCAGGCACCAATGCATGCAGATCTTGTCTATCTAGAAGGCTTGTACATGGAGCGGGGCGGTGTTCAAAATCTAGTGGGAAACAAAACATTTAGACCAGAAACAAAGACATGTGAACCATAAAGAGAAGATTTTGGCAATGGCCACATACGGAGCCAAGCAGAGAACAGCCATCAAGGCAAAGAAGTCACACAGAACAGAGAGAAGAGTACACAGTGTCATTACTGATTAGCTTCTCCTCCCGCTTGGATTTTCATCGGGCTTCTGCCTGCACTCGCCTATCCATGTTTCTATTGGTTGACCTGCCCCCACGCCGGAATCCGTTGCAGCAAAAGTGAAATGGGTTGAACTTTTTCTGCACTCGGAACAAAACTTCACATCTCCAAATTGATAAGTTCACAGGAAACAGACAAAACATACTTTACTTTTAATATTAGAGAATATTACCACATTTTTTCGTTGCAAGTAATTTGAAAACAGTGTCAAACCTGAAATAAAAAATAATACAAGTTTTAGTTCCAACAGCAGGGATATGCAAATGAACTTTGTTCTGATTGGCTGCCCTATATTGCTCCTCATTCAAAAAGCAGTTCAGGTTGCAATACTTTTTATACTAGAACTTCAGCATGAGTGGGCAGGGTTAAACTGTTGTAGGCTGAATAGGTGGGTATATGTAAATGTCATGGCATGCATGACACCCTGGAAACAGTGAATTCAAAATGGACCCTTTTTGCAGCTTTGTTTCCATATGTGGACGGTACGGACACATGTTTTTCTTCTTTTTTTAATTTTAGCAATGTTTACATGTGACGTCAAGCTCTTTAATTTTAAAAGAGTGAGGAAAATTCAGTTTTCCATTATGTGGACCCTTTAATGGAAAGTCAATGGCCCCCAGTATGCACATACTTTTCTAGTTTCCTTCTTTAATAATGATTGCATTTAGATGCACTTAATAATCTGATAACTGCAGAAAATCAGATTTTGTCAGTAATCTGGTCAACAAATTTACATGCACTTGAGTAATCAGATAATGGGAAACTCCGGGTCTACATGAGTCAGACAGTAATCAGATTTCTGCTTTTCACCCAGCCAATAAACTCACAGAAGAAGACGTGACGTAAACCTAATGTAAAACTCAAACTTCAAACTGAGGCTTTTTTTTAAAACATTGCGCTGCTTTACCTGAAAATATGAACATACTTCATCTAGAAGATGAAGAATATTTAAGTCCTTCATTTCGTCAAGCATGTACTTGGTTTCAGCATCGCTCCAAAAATGTTTTGCTGCGTCTCGCGGACACGCTGCTCACTTATTTCTGGTACCATAGACTGAAGTTCACTGTAACGAGGAGCGAGGAGGCGGACGCATATGCAGAGATAAGCGAGATTTATTAAGGGCAAATCCAAAATCAGGGTCATAGAGCCAACATGGATAGATCGGGGGGCAGACATGACATAAACCAGAATCAAATAAACACAAGTACAACCAACACAGCATATAACACCAACAACACATACAGAGATTCAAACAAGGACCAGTGAAAACAAAGGGCAAACACAGGGCTTAAATACGACACTGGGAAGACAAGGGACAGGTGAAAACAATCAGTGGCAGAGTCACAAAACAAGGGGCATGAACCAGAACAAACGCACATGGAAGACCAAAACAAAAAGGACATGGAGTGGGAGGAGTCAATCGTGACATTCACCTTTACGAGTTCATCGTGTGTGCTGCACAGTGAAAATGCATAAAGGATTTATGTGAGGATGTGGGTGAGCAGATAATGTAGTTCTATTTGAGAGAGAGAGAGAGAGAGAGAGAGAGAGAGAGAGAGAGAGAGAGAGATGAGAAGGCAGCAGTTGTAGAGTGTCTGTATGCAAAGGTAAAAGGGTTTTCTTCCAATTTTTCCTGCCTGAGGCGTCGTGTCAATCAAACATCCTTCAATCAAACTCTGACAGGATTCACCTCCACAGCTCTTCACACACCAAACTGAGTCTCTGCCTTTGTGTGAGAGCGAGTGCAGGTATGAGTGCTGTTCTTTTACTGAAATAAAACCCCTCTCAGTCATTAGCGCCGCACCCAAGAGAGGCAGGATGATAAAGAAAAAGACAGAAGGAGCGTTACAGCACAGAGAACCAGAGCACAGCGCATTCCTTATGGGACCCTGACAGAGAACAATAACAACATAAAAAGTTGGCCCTGATTTTCTAATGGAGGAGCAGCTTGTTAACCACTGTTGCTCTTTATTGACTGTCTTTCCCTCCTCCTACTCTCGGTGAGCGCTTTGTCTTCAGTACAAAGAATAGAAGCTCACATACACCAATTAGCTATAACATTCTGACCACCTCCTTGTTTCTACACTCATTTTCCATTTTATCAGCTCCACTTACTGTATAGGTGCACTTTGTAGTTCCACAAATACAGACTGTAGTCCATCTGTTTCTCTGCATACTTACCCCCTAGTGCTGATCTTAGGCTTGTGTGCAGATGCTCAGCCATGGAGAACCACATCATGAAGCTCTTGACACACAGTTCTTGTGCTGATATTGCTTCCAGAGGCAAGTCTTTTCACTCTACATACTTCAGCACTCAGAAGCCCCATTTCTATGTGTTTGCGTGGTTTACCACTTCATAGCTGAGCTGGTCAACACTTCCATTTCACAATAATAGCACCTACAGTTGTCTGGGGCAGATCTAGCAGGGCAGAAATTTCACAAACTGGCTTGAGTTAAAGGTGGAATCTTATGACAGTGCCATGTTTAATGTCACTGAGTTGTTCCATACGACCTACTGTCAGTGTGTGTCTATGGAGACTGCATGGCTATGTGCTTGATTTTATACACCTACCTATTTAAACTCAATAATTGGAAGGGCTGTCCAGATACTTTTGGCCATTTAGTGTAGTATGCAAGGTGAATAACAGTTCAAGGACTTGTAAGGGGTTATAGTCACATAATAAAATAAAATAAAGTTTGTATTGTTTTGTAAGTGCGACTTAAAAAGTGATAAAAGTTGGAAAACTAAAAAACTGAGAGAAGAATGGAACAAGTCTGAGATGTATGCGCGCGGCGGATTGTTTTGGATTAAACTCCTCTTTCGGCTCAGCTCTACGCAGACGGACACTCAGAGAGCCGGTGGCCCGTGCAGAGAGGGAAATATATCTGCAAATGTAGAGCAGCTTTTTAATCCATATTTGAGATTTACAGGGATAAAGACAAGCAGAACTATCTCTGCTTCACTTCAAACCCAAACACATCCCCACTCTCCACTCTCTCAAGACACCAGCCATTCCATCACTAAATTATGCAAATGCACTTTTTTGTAGTCACTAATTTGGTACATGGACTGATTTAAAGTGGTATAATTGATGTTGTAGTATTTGTAAAGTGAGATCAGAGCTGTAATTTTGTAATTGTTCCATTTTAAAGGATCCAAGTCTCAGCAGGTGCTGTAGACTGCTTTTTTATTAATTCACAAACAAGTCACTGTCAGCTTTCCAAATCTCAATTATTCCAGCATGATTCATCAGGGAAAACAGCATCAATTTTGCAAATATACTACAATAAACAGTAATTGCTGAATTATTCCTTTGTAGTTACTAGCTTTAAAAAGGTGACAATTATTTTACAAATTATGTATATTATGTATGTATATTATAATATATATATATATATATATATATATATATATATATATATATATATATATATATATATGTTTGCGTGTGTGTGCGTATGTGTGTATATATATATATATATATATATATATATATATATATATATATATATATAATTTTCTATGTAATATAAATTGTGTAGTATTGATTTTGAATTATTCAGTACTTCCAGGTAATTATTTAGTTTTTACTGTAAATTACCTATTATCTTCTGTAAATTATACAGTATCTATTATAAATTATTCAATACCTGCTATGAGTAATTCAGCATGTGCTATACATTATTCCGTGTATACTATAAATAATTGTGTATTTACTATATTCAGCATGTGCTGTAAATAATCCAGCATGTGCAAAAAATAATTCAGCCTCTACTATAAATAATTCAGTGTCTGATATAAATTAATCAGGAACTACTATAAAAAAGTCTGCATGTGCAGTATTCAATGTCTACTATAAATTATTCAGTGTTCACTATAAATTATTCAGTATCTACTTTAAATAAATCAGTATGTGCTTTAAATTACTATAAATGTCTAAAATGTCTACTGCACATTATTGAGTATTTACTATAAATTATTCAGTGTCTGACATGTTATTTAATATCTATTATATAAAATATTCAGTATGTGCTATCAATTATTCAATGTCTACTATAAAGTATTGAGTATTTACTATAAATCATTAAGTATTTACTATAAAGTATTTAGTTTCAACTATAAATTATTCAGTATTTGCTATATGTTATTCAATATCTACTATAAATAATTCTGTGTCTACTATAAGTTATTCAGTGCTTACTATTATTTCATCAATGTCTGCTATCAATTGTTCAGTGTCTACTCTAATTTTTCAGTAACTGCTATAAACTTTCAAGAATCAATTTAAATCAGTCATTATCTGCTATGAATTACTCAATGTCTCCTGTAAATCATTTGGAATCTGCTGCATATTATTCAGTAAATAAGGCTCAACATGCATGATCACAGGCTTGGACCTGTAGGGTGGACTAACGTCATGAATCTCATTATTAGATCCAAATCACAGGCCAGTATTTTTCACCAAGTTACTTTGGTTAATAAGGGAGTTTAGCAAACTTTTCTCCTCAGTTCTCTTTCATTTTCTGACTTTTTATGAATGCAGCAAAATTACAACAAACATCCGCATTGTGTACATAGTAACATCTCAGCATGTTTGAGAGAGTTTGCACAGCCAGGCATCTTCTCTGCTACAGCAAATGCTGGAAACAAACCAGCATTAAACTAAAACACGTTCCTTTAATTTATCACATCAAAAGCTTTTTAAATGAGTTCAGTGAAGGTAAGCGCTTAAGGTACATTTGTATGTGATTAATCTCCATTCAGCTCATATAAAAGTTTCTGAAAGTTTTGGATGTGATGAATTGAGGCTGGATGTGGAGTTGACTCATTTTCTTTCTTCAGTGCACTTCCTGCAGCTAATGAAGGTGATGGGTGGAATCAGGTGGATTAGAGCAGCAGAGACATGAAATACTGCATTTCTGAATCTTTTGAAGATTGGAGGTAAAGTATGCTGTTAAACCACATGCATATAGGATTAGGAGTGTGTTTATGTGACTTTTTGACCTTCTTTCAGAAGCGCATTTGTGAGGTCAGACACTGATGTTGGACGAGAAGACCTGGCTCACAGTCTCTACTCTAATTCATCCCAAAGGTGTTCTATTGGGTTGAGGTCAGGACTCTGTGCAGGCCAGTCAAGTTCTTCCACACCAGACTCGCTCATCCATGTCTTTATGGACCTGCTTTGTGCACTGGTGCGCAGTCATGTTGGAACAGGAAGGGGCCGTCCCCAAACTGTTCCCACAAAGTTGGGAGCATGAAATTGTCCAAAATCTCTTGGTACTGAAGCATCAAGAGTTCCTTTCACTGCAACTAAGGGGCCGAGCCCAACTCCTGAAAAACAACCCCATGCCATAATCCCCCCTCCACCAAACTTTACACTTGCAGTCAGACAAGTACCATTCTCCTGTCAACCACCAAACCCAGACCATCCATCGGATCGACAGATGGCTTTCGACCACTGCATTCGACGCTTTGTTGGTACCAAAAAGGCAAAATAGTATTAGAAAACATAATATGTTATCACTATATTAAACTATTATTATACAACAATTAGTTCTGCCGTGTTGGGTTAATTTCTGACTGACTCCAGGTTGTTTAGGTTCTTCTGTTACAGCTGTCGACTGAAAAGCTGCTCAGTAGTGATGACAGTATTAGTTTAATCATCTCTCAAAAGACCTCAGTAACACTGAGATCAATAACTGATCACATTGATTTATCAGTCTACTCAGGCTTTAGCAGAGCTTAGTAACACTGAGATTAATAACTGATCACCACAATGATTTATCAGTCTACTCAGGCCTTAGCAGAGCTTAGTAACACTGAGATTATTAACTGATCTCATTGATTTATCAGTCTACTCAGGCTTTAGCAGAGCTCACTAAGACTGAGATTAATAACTGATCACATTGATTTATCAGTCTACTCAGGCTTTAGCAGAGCTCAGTAACAGATTAATAACTGATCACATTGATTTATCAGTCTACTCAGGCTTTAGCAGAGCTTAGTAACACTGAGACTAATAACTGATCACCACAATGATTTATCAGTCTACTCAGGCTTTAGCAGAGCTTAGTAACACTGAGATTAATAACTGATCACCACAATGATTTATCAGTCTACTCAGGCTTTAGCAGAGCTCACTAACACTGAGATTAATAACTGATCACATTGATTTATCAGTCTACTCAGGCTTTAGCAGAGCTCACTAACACTGAGATTAATAACTGATCACATTGATTTATCAGTCTACTCAGGCTTTAGCAGAGCTCAGTAACAGATTAATAACTGATCACATTGATTTATCAGTCTACTCAGGCCTTAGCAGAGCTCAGTAACTCTGAGATTAATAACTGATCACATTGATTTATCAGTCTACTCAGGCTTTAGCAGAGCTTAGTAACACTGAGACTAATAACTGATCACCACAATGATTTATCAGTCTACTCAGGCCTTAGCAGAGCTCAGTAACTCTTAGATTAATAACTGATCACATTGATTTATCAGTCTACTCAGGCTTTAGCAGAGCTTAGTAACACTGAGACTAATAACTGATCACCACAATGATGTATCAGTCTACTCAGGCCTTAGCAGAGCTCAGTAACTCTGAGATTAACAACTGATCACATTGATTTATCAGTCTACTGGCTTTAGCAGAGCTCAGTAACACTGAGATTAACTACTGCTCACATTAGTTCATCAGTCTACTCAGGCTTTAGCAGAATGCAGTAACACCGAGATTAATAACTGATCATCACATTGATTTATCAGTCTACTCAGAGCTCATTAATCTTTACTCATCTTTATTCCAGCTTCCATTCTTTTCAGGAGACTCACTTTCCGTTTCTCAAGAAATCTACAGACACACCTGCAAAGTTCAGTCAGACAGACAGAAACACCTGTGGATGTTTTCAGATCTGAAGCAGGTTGATTTTCTCCTCTCTCTCAAAGATGAAAGATTTAAGTGCTGTTTATCTGATGGGGGCAGTTTCAGTGTCAACCAGCTCTTCCAGGTGGTTGTTAGGAGGCACATTTTCTCTGTAGATTTTAATCAGTTTTCAAAACACTTTTGGAAAACCTTGTTTTTTCACTTTCACTTTCTCCTTCCTCATGCAACCTGATTATATCTAATCTCAGAAACATCTTCTGAAAATGAATAACTCTAGCTAATGGCTCTTTTAACTACAATTGTAATATTTGAAATGTACAGTACTGTATACAATGTTTTTTATGCTAATTATACTTTGTCAGATGCAAATATACATTTTTAAGGTGTTTTAATAATTAATTTAGCTAAGTAGTTGGATACTGGTTTTTATAAGTACAAATTTGCTTACAGTGTTAATATAACAGCACAGCCAGTTCAAAAACACTCTTAATGCATTTGTACATTCAGTCAGCACATTATTGTTTTGTATACCTGGCTGAAGGTTATAGGCAGTTAAGAAGTAAATGTACTGCAGCATCCCAGAGCAGATGGGTTGCCTTGTTTGATATATCAGACTTTGTCATTCTTACGAACCTAAACCTGCCAAATGACTTGCACACAGTTGGGTGAGTAGCTGCAGAACATGCGTCACTCTCAGGCTGAGTGCTGGGGCTTTAGCTGAGACATCCATATGTATCAGCTACATTCATATACAAGGAAGCTGTCAAGGGCAGAGAATAGACACATGAGGCCAACAACAAGGTCAGCTCTTAGTCCTTTTTTTTGTTTTGTTTTGTTTTATTTATTTCACATCATACATCTGATCGCTAGCTATATCAAGATATCAAGATAGAAACAGCATCACTTCAAGATTTTAGGGCAATATTTTGAGAAGATTAGTCCATATTCTGTGAAAATAAATCAATATTTTGAGATGGTAAGTCAGTATTTTGAGAAAATGTCATTATTTTGACATACTAGGCCAATATTTTGAGAAAATGGGTTATAATTTTGAGATTCCAGATCAATATTATGAGAAAATACATTATTTTGAGATACTAGGCCAATATTCTGAGAACATAGGTTATACTTTTGTGACACCAACTCAAAACTTTGAGATAGTAAGTCAATATTTTCAGAAAATGTCATTATTTTGAGATACTAGGCCAATATTCTGAGAAAATATAATTTAGTACATTGCGGCCACTTGACTGTAGCTTGACCCTCACTGGTCAGCAGTGAGAGTAATAGATGTAGAAAGTTGTTTGAAGTTGTGCTCTGACATCATAATGGACTAAAGGCTACAGGGTGTGATGCCATAAAAGTGATGCAGATCAGTTCCGTCACACGGCTGTTTCACAAGATTCTGTGTTAAGCCGTGAAGAGCACAGCTGCTACAATGAGCTGCCTCTGGTTCTACTGCCGAGTCCATGAGGACGACTCAGACACAGAGCACGAGAGAAAGGAGGAGGAGCAGAGTGAGAAGAGAAAGAAAGGAAAGAAGAAGAAGAGGAGCAGGAGGAAATGACAGATTCAGTAGAAGAAGGAAAGGAAGAACAACATCAACAAAGAGGAAGAAGCAGAAAAAGGAAAGAGCCAAACAAACTAGCAGCCAGTAAAGGTGGAGGAAGAGGCCAGTGGTGTGTGTGAGTGTTTCAGTGGTGTATGTGAGTGTTTCAGCAGTGTGTATGAGAGTTTCAGCAGTGTGTGTTTCAGTGGTGTATGTGAGTGTGTCAGCAGTGTGTGCGAGTGTTTCAGTGGTGTGTGTGAGTGTTTCAGCAGTGTGTATGAGAGTTTCAGCAGTGTGTGTTTCAGTGGTGTGTTTGTGTTTCAGTGGTGTGTGTGAGTATTTCAGTAGTGTGTGTGTGTGAGTGTTTCAGTGGTGTGTGTTTCAGTGGTGTGTGTGAGTGTTTCAGCAGTGTGTGTGTTTCAGTGGTGTGTTTGTGTTTCAGTAGTGTGTGTGAGTATTTCAGCAGTGTGTGCGAGTGTTTCAGTAGTGTGTGTGTATGAGTGTTTCAGCAGTGTGTGCGAGTGTTTCAGTAGTGTGTGTGTGTGTTAGTGTTTCAATTGTGTGTGTGAGTGTTTCAGTGGTGTGTATAAGTGTTTCAGTGGCATTTCAGAGTGTTTCTAATTAATTCCAAATATGTTCTGGAGGTCAGAACTCTGTGCAGGCCAGTCAAGTTCTTCCACACCAAACTCGCTCATCTATGTCTTTATGCACCAGCTTTGTGCACTGGTGCGCAGTCATGTTGGAACAGGAAGGGGCCGTCCCCAAACTGTTCCCACAAAGTTGGGAGCATGAAATTGCATGAAATCTTAATTGCATTAAGAGTTCCTTTCACTGGAACTAAGGGGCCAAGTCCAACCTGAAAAACAACCCCACACCATAATCCCCCCTCCACCAAACTTTACACTTGGCACAGTGCAGTGAGACAAATACTGTTCTCCTGGCAACCACCAAACCCAGACTCGTCCATTGGATTGCCAGACGGAGAAGGGTGATTCGTTACTCCAGAGAACACATCTCCACTGCTCTAGAGTCCAGTGGCGGTGCTTTACACCACTGCATTCGATGCTTTACATTGTGCTTGATGATGTAAGGCTTGGATGCAGCTGCTCGGCCATGGAAACCCATGAAGCTCTCTACGCTGTTCTTGAGCTGATCTGAAGGCCACACGAAGTTTGGAGGTCTGTAGCAACTGACTCTGCAGCAAGTCAGTGACCTCTGCGCACTATGCCCCTCAGCATCCGCTGACCCCGCTCTGTCATTTTATGTGGCCGACCACTTCGTGGCTGAGTTTCTGTCGTTCCCAATCACTTCCACTTTGTTATAAACCCACTGACAGTTGACTGTGGAATATTTAGTAATGAGGAAATTTCACAACTGGACTTGTTGCACAGGTGGCATCCGATCACAGTACCATGCTGGAATTCACTGAGCTCCTGAGACCGACCCATTCTTTCACTAATGTCTGTAGAAGCAGTCTGCAGGCCTAGGGGCTTGGTTTTATACACCTGTGGCCATGGAAGTGATTGTAACACCTGAATTCAATGATTTGGATAGGTGAGTGAATACTCTTGGCAGCATAGTGTATATTTTCAAAAAAGTTCTATGTAGAACCACATACAATACATTCTCCATTAATCTGAAGAACCTGTTCACCTTCCAAAGAACCATTTAAGCATGTAAATGGTTTTGTATAGAAGTGAGTGTTCTGTTTAGTAAATAACCCTTTAATAACTCTTTATTAAGAGTAGTAGTAAAGCAGCAGCTGCGTAGAAAACGCAAAAGCTAGCTCAAGTGCTGTAATTCACTCCTACAGTTATACAGTAGCTGGTATTAGTCATTAGATGAGTTATTATGCTGGTTCTTAGTTTTCAGGTAACATAACTGCTCCCTTTTGACCACAAATGTTCTAAACCTTTGCATGGACACCGCAGGACACCAGTGATATTCCCACCATATTGAAACACAGCTGTGTATTTTGATGGTTAGATGAAAGTGAAACGAGCTTTCAAGGATTATGTATGTGAGTGTGCAGCCTGTCCTGTTCCCGTGTGAGCCGGCCCTGCCATCTGTCCGGGCTAACCTCAGTAACGGCAGCCCATAATTAGCAATAATCATATTCACAGCCATACATGAGTACAAATCAAATTCACTCTCTGGCAGCCTTTATTCAATCTAACAGCAACACGGCAGCGAGTCAACAGGCTTCAACAGGACTCGGACTGAAACTGAAATCATTTATATCATTAGTGAATGGCTGTTATGGGAAGATGATCAATCTTAGGCAACAGCTGCCTGGAAAGAGAACTGCAGAGTTCTTTACAAACTAAGTTTTTGGGGTCCTGAGTGGCGCAACTTTCTAAGAGTTGGCCCTTTCTTCAGGATATCATGAGTTCACTCACTGCATTCTCACTGGCTGTGTAAACATGCAACAATGTTTGCCAATCCAACTTTCCAATGATAGACTAAGACTGAGGTGTCACTTTACTCAACAATCTAATGGAAATCTCCATTTACATGCTGACTACAAGCATCCTGTTCCAAAATTTTGCATATGCATAGAGAACCACTTAGAGTAAGCAACCACTTGGGGGCAATCGTGGTCTGGAGGTTATGGAACCAGCCTTGTGACCGGAAGATCGCTGGTTTGATCCCCTTGGCCGACAGTATGTGACTGAAGTGTCCTTGAGCGAGACACCTAACTCCTTGCTCCCTGGGCACCTTGGATAGGGCCCACCGCTCCAGGCAAGTGTTTTCACTGCCCCCTAGTGTGTGTGTTCACCAGCGTGCATGCATGTGGGTGTTTCACTGCACGGATGGGTTAAATGTGGAAGTCTAATTCCTCTGTGTGCAAATACAGTTGGCTAATGGTTTGAATGAAATTCAATTCAATTCAATGTTACCATGACAACCAGCATGATGTGAGTCCAGTCAGAGTGAGATGAGCAGCAGTGAGCAGTGCTTGAGTATTTAACTGCTTTAAAATGATGTCAGCCTTAGGAAAATGTCCTTCACATGTCCTTATTACAGAAGGCCGAAAGGAAGATGTCATGTTCTGAGACTGGACGTCCATCCCATTGCCGTCTTTTAAAGATCAGAGCATAAACTTCGTGTCCTCTGCAGACCAGTTTCTTGGGCCTTATAAACTTTCACTATGATGCGACGCACATACAGAACAGACTTAAACTTTCCCATAGGGAATGTAATCAGATACAGGAGTTTACACAGATATTATTCTTCTACAGGGAGATTCACTCAAAAGAGGCCCTGGATATTCTGTAATAACTCTCTGTAGGACAAAGCAATCTGAATGAAACAACATGCAATATGCTCCTCAGTACATGAAGCTACGAACAAGCTGGGATCACCCTGTGTCAGAGTGTTGAGGTAGGCGCTGGACAGCCGTTGCAATGTTTAACCTCTGTTTGCAACTTCCAGGTGCATACCCTGTACCTCTTCACTCAGTCACTCGACTTCTCATCAGAATGATGATGTATAGTATACAGTATGGAAGGAGCATGGCTGACATTGAGTCCTTCTTCGGCAACAGGGTAATTTCAAAGGGGCTTTGGCTGCCATGTTCGCCAGATCTGACACCACAAGACTTTTTCCTTTGGGGTTTGCTCAAACCTTGGAACAAGCCTCGCACTATGGAAGATTTGAAGGAAAACAGCCCATGTGAAACTGCCGCTATTCCCCCGATATGCTTTCCAATACTTTTAGGAACATGGAGAGCCATGTCGAAATGTTTCTGGCAGAAAAAGGAGATCAGCATCACATGTAATGCAGTCAATTACACATGTCAAAGTATGTAACACTTTTTTTTGGTTCAGATTGCTTCATCCTAACAGGAGTTACAGCAGAATATTCGGGGCCTCTTTCGAGTGAATCTCCCTGTGTTTTACAGATTATTTATAGGGTTACCCACCTCACTCAGTCGTTAGAAAATGTATTCCAAATGGCTTCAATCAGACTAGTCTATTCCGAATAAGGTGTTTACATGGATTTATTCTATTCCGATTGAGCTGTTAGTCGGATTATTAACAGATTATTAGACTATTAGGCCCTTTGGCTGTCCGCCTTTTGTCACTGGCCTTTGTAACCCAAAACAACATATTAATAATACTAATATTATTCATAGTGCACCTTTCATTTAGGAGAAAATCTCAGGGTGCTGAAAAGCTAAAATCAATCCAATGATAAAAGTGTCATTTTTGGTACACATCTATATCTGTGTTGTAGTCATGGCGACCCCTGGTTCCCCTCACCATCACTGTAAAGAAATCTGAACCATTTCACACCAAACCACTCTGAGGCAACAACTGATTAAGTTGTTTTAATACATAAAACCTCTCTGTTGGTGCAAAATACGAGCATTTTTTCTGAAAAAAATTTAAATAATTAAGAAACAAAGTAATATAAGGCTTGAGGTCTCAGATCTCATTAAGCTTCATTCTTTCCTCTGATTGGTTTTTTGTGTAGTGTTGCTCTGTTGTAAGCAGGCCTTCATTAGAGCCATTAGAAGTCATTAGAGTGGAATCTAAATGTTTTGGGTTATTTGCTTTATGTCTAAGATATGGATTTGTACGTTATGATCCGGTCACTGGGGACAGCGTCAGTAGTAATATAAGCAGTAAATAACAGATGTTCCTGTTCGCTCGCTGAGCTGACTACCTTCCCCTTCCCAGAACGGGGCATAAACTATGATGTTCCAGTGGCAATGATGCTAAATAGCTCCTTTAACGACGCGCAGAGACTTGATTCATGAAAATGTGATTTGGAATATGAGTGACTAAGCATTTTTAGGCCTAATCTACAGCGAAGGAGAAAGCAAAGGCTTTTTCTGTGTTTTCTGCAAAGGTAGTTGCTCCACTTTACACCACAAAAATGATGACAACCATGATGAAGGAATGATTAAAGCGTCAGTGTGGATGGTAAACATGCTCAGTGGTGTCAACAGTGGTGTGTAAACTTTTGTATCTGGAGCTTCATATTTGTACGAATGGAAAATAAGCTTCTGATTAGTTCTTTTTCTCCTTTTCAGGTCATTATTTTGTCATTAAAATGGCAAAACAAGCGTTTCTCATTTTCCACAGAAAATGGATTCGGCTTTAAATTGGCCACCTGAAGTGCGTGAATTGTTCACCGAGAAAAAGATGCATGATTTTAGAAAGTGAAAGTGACAAATCCTCACATGTGAGCACAGCTAAAATATGCAGGTGCTCGGAGTCTCCATCCATCTGTCCATCCACAAAGGTGCTTTAGAGAAGGGAAAAAGCATCACAGTCTCTTAACTGACTGCTTACAGCAGCGCTTTCTGTCATTTCACTGAAACCTTTGAACTTTCGTGCTGTTTTTGGGAGGTAGGGGTCAGCAGGGCTCTGTCTGTCCAGAATTCTGCAACTCAGCTAAAGCAGGAGAACATTGTTTAGGGCATTTTTTGGCTATGATCTCACTCTGACTCACACTTGAGATAGAAACTGTTGAAAGCACTGAGTCTGCATAATATCATTATCATGATCATCTTAATCTGCTTAGTCCAGATAGGGTCACAGTAGCAGGCCAGAGAACCATGTCCCCCGCAATACTGTCCCCCAAAAGAACCCTGTTCCACCCTGTCTAACCCCGGCCCCCTTCACCCCTACAGTGGTACAGTGGTACAGTGACCGTTTTACTGCTGCCACCCCTCCCAGCCTGCAGCTGATCTCGTCATCCCTCTTCCCATCACTCGTGAACAAGACCCCAAGATCTTTAAAGTCCTCCACATGGGGCAGGTCCTTTCTCTTACCTGGAGGGGGCATGCCACCCTTTTCTAGGCCAGGACCATGGGCTCAGACTTGAAGGTGCTGATCCATATACAAATGGTGTATGTGTGTGCATATATATATATATATATATATTGCTGCTGTTGGAATAAAACCTCATATCTCCAAAATGGTAACTTTACAGGAGAAAGAAAAAATCTACTTTACTTTCAATGTAAGTCAATGGAACCAGAATTTTTCACAGGTAATTTTTGCCCATTTATTTTGGTCCATCCTTCATGAAATTTTCAAATTATGTCAAAAACAAAATCGACAAAAATGGAGATACAAGGTTTTGTTCCGTAGGTTTTGGAGTGGAGCTGATAAAATGGACAATGACCTTAGGAATAAAGGTGGTGGTCATAGTGTTATGCCTGATCGGTAAAATTAACATGAAAAGCATTTTGTATGCATTTTTCAGTTTTTGACATAGTTTGAAAATGTTTCATATTGTTTGTAGAATTCACAATGAATGGACCAAAGAAACAGCTTGAAATTACTTGGAAGAAAGTCTGGTTCCATTGACTTACATCAAAAGTAAAGTAGGAATTTCCTTCTCCTGTAAAGTTACCATTTTGAAGATGTGACAGTTTTGTTCCGAGAGCAGCTACACACAGTGTTGTGTAACTGTTACTGATATATTCACTCCTTTGCACAATCAAATCTGGGTCTTTTTTATATGTTAAGTTGTGGAGCTCAATGAAGAATTTACTCATATGTATCTCTGTGGGCTTTGTTGGGATTGTTAACATAGTAGGACATCAGAGAAATTCAGTGAGTGCAGTAATGACAGCGGATGATTAGGCCAGTGCTTCTGGCCACAAGCAATGTGGAGGGGGTCTGAGTGGGGTCTTTGTCTGTGCTGTCATTTGGGCAAATGCGAGGTCAAGTGCATGTATTGATTCCTGCCTGAGGACAAGAGAGAGAGAGAGAGAGAGAGAGAGAGAGAGAGAGTGAGAGAGAGAGAGCGAGAGTGTGAATGCTTTGACCCCTAACCTGACACCATGGCAATATATTAGAGCTGTGTAGTTCCATTTACTCAGTTCCACCTTCTCAACACATAGAAGTTTAGAGTTATTAAATTCCTTTTATGATCCTATTAATATGTAATTATGTGAATCCATACTTAATTGCATAGTTGATTAAATAATGAAGTACTAATATCAGTTGTGTGAGTGTTCAGTGTGTCGTTACCTTCATTCCAGCTTCCATTCTTTTCAGGAGAGTCTCTTTCATCTCCTCAAAGAATCTGCAGACACACCTATAAAGTTCAGTCTTAGAAGCTGGTTGATGATTTCCTGAAGTAATCAAACCCAGTCAGTGGTGTTGAGGTCTGGACTCTGGGGTGGTCAGTCCATTGTTCAGCTTTTTTGATGTGTCCATCTCCTTTTCTCAGTGAGGTTCTTCTTGATCAGCTACACATCCTTTCAGACCCACAGCACTGAGTGGTCTTCTCACAGTGGAAGGATGGACAGAAACACCTGTGGATGTTTTCAGATCTGAAGCAGCTTGATTTTCTCCTCTCTCAAAGATGGGGGCAGTGTTGGTGTCTACCAGCTCTTCCAGGTGGTTGTTAGGAGCCACATTTTCTCTTCAGCTTTTAACTCCAGTTTTGGAAACTCCTGGATTATTTTATATCTCAGCTCCTCCGAAATATCATTCTTTATCATATGCACAGTACAGCATATTTGTGAAGAAAGTTATCGACTCTTTCTCAGTTCTTTTCTCTCCTGTTTTGGGTTTAATTTCATTCATTGTGTTGGTTCAGCTTCTGCTCGACTTTACTGCTGCTCACACATCTCCCTTCAGAGCTTTAGCTTTTTTATTTTAGACCAAAAGAGAAGAAAAGAGTCTAACAACCTTCACTTTCTATGCTGATCGATGCTGTATGTACTAAGAAGCTCCATCGCAGCTCTACAGGGAACCCAGCGCTGCAGGAGTTTTTGGTCCTAATACTTTTACTTGTCTTTAGTTTTTTTTCTTTTTTTTTCTTCAGACTACTTCTATTTCTGCAAGTCATTATTTAGTTGCTATGCGTGGACATATGGATTAGGGCTACTCTACATGCATTCCTTCCTCTCCTATGGAAGGAAATGCAACGCATGGTTAATCTTAAGAATTCATTAGCCCTGATCTGAATTCCAATTCATAACTTTGCCTCTGTTGTCCGTTTTGATTGCCGTTCAGATCAAAAAGAGATGGCCGTCAGCTGAATAACGAGCTGTTGTCGTCGATGGAGCTGCATTAAAAATCCCCCAGCTGAAAAGAGGCAAAGAAAGATCGTAGTTCATAGAAGATTCAGTGAAATGATTGAATTTTCAAGTCAAAGTGGTGATGCCATGAAGAAGGATTGCTTTAATAAGGCATTTTTCAGACTCATAACAAAAGGCAGACTGAGAACGACAGAGGTTTTAATGGAGCGAAGGCAACAGTTAAGGGAAGAGTGCATATAAGATTCTGTGATGTGACAATATTATTGTCATCATGATAAAGTACTTCACGATACAATTTGAGTATATTATAGATATTATCCATACTGACCTACTGCATGGGTCATTAACAACTATACTACATAAACTAACAGAACTATATGCACAATGCAGTCTAATCTAATTCCCCAAATATTAGTGCTGACTGACTTCCTATATACTCCAAGTCAGCACTGGGACACACATTCATAACAAAAAACTTTCATAAAATCAGAACAAATTTTGCATAAAAAAGGAGCATTTTGCACATATGTTGTATTTACTGTCTATGTACCAGTATACATAGAATATATATATATACCAGTATACATAGAATATATATATAGCCATTAATGTCTAATCACCTCACCTCACAAAGTGTCAATGTTTTGTGTGACCACCATCATTATCTAGCACTGCCTGAACCCTCTTGGGCATGGAATTCACCAGAGCTACACAGGTCGCTACTGGAATCCTCTTCCACTCCTCCATGATGACATCATGGAGCTGGTGGGTGTTAGACACCTTGCGCTCCTCCTTCTTCCTCTTGAGGATGCCCCACAGGTGCTCAGTTGGGCTTAGGTCTGAAGACACTTTACCTTTACCTTCAGGAAGTCAGTGATCATCTTGGAGGTGTGTTTGGGGTCGTTATCGAGTTGAAAACTGCCATGCAATGCAGTTTCCAAAAGGAGGGGATCACGCTCTGCTTCAGAATGTCACAGTACATGGTGGAATCCATGATTCCCTCAATAAACCGCAGCTCCCCAGTGCCGGCAGCACTCATGGAGCTCCAGACCATGATGCTACCACCACCACGCTTGACTGTAGGCAAGAGACAGTTGTCTTGGTACTCCTCACCAGGGAGCCGCCACACATGCTGGACATCATCTGAGCCAAACAAGTTTATATTGGTCTCAATAGACCACAGGACATGGTTGACAGCACTCATGTGTCTATTTTTTGAAGCCAATCTCTGGATATGATGCTGAACATGTGGACTCAACTTCTGTGGTCGACCCTGGCATGGCCTGTTCCGAATGGACCACTGTATGACTTTGGCAGCTGTGCTATAGCTCAGTTTCAGGGTTTTAGCAATCTTCTTATAGCCTAGGCCATCTTTGTGGAGAGCAACAGTTGTATTTCTCACATCCTCAGAGAGTTCTTTGCCATGAGGTGCCATGTTGAATATCCAGTGGCCAGTATGAGTGAATTGTACTCAAAACACCAAATTTAACAGCGCTGTTCCCAATTCACATGACATGAGGAAGGTACAACAACACAATTGGCACAATTTGGACATGTTCACTGTGAGGTGGACTCACTTGTGTTGTCAGCTATTTAGACATTAATGGCTGTGTGTTGAGTTCTTTTCAGAGGACAGTAAATCTGCACTGCTATACAAGCTGCACACAGACTTTAAGTTATATCCAAGTTTCATTTCTAAAGTGTCGTCCCATGAAAAGATAGAATAAGATATTTGCAGAAATGTTTATACATATGTATATATATATATATATATATATATTTACATGTACATTGGTGAGACAGAGGTGGAGAGGGTGAAAACCTTCAAATTCCTCGGCAGCCACATCAGTGATGATCTCACCTGGTCTCACAACACACACCTCATCAGGTAGTCCCAGCAGCGACTGTACTTTCTGAGAAGACTGAGGAAATTTGGCATGTCAGCCAAAATTCTCAGCACCTTCTACAGGAGCACGATCGAGTGTTCTTACCAGCTCCATCACGGTCTGGTATGGAAACTGCACTGCTCAGAACAGGACGGCTCTCCAGCGTGTGATCAAAACTGCACAGCCCATCTTAGGAGCAGCCTTCCCCTCACTACAGGACACTTATCACACCAGGGTTAACAGGAGGGCCCACAACATCATCAGGGACAGTACACACCCCCAGCACAGACTCTTCACACTCCTACCTTCATGCAGACATTATAGGAGTGTGAAGTTCAGGACTACAAGGTTGACCAACAGTTTCTATTCACAGGCCATCAGGCTGGTGAATACTTCACTTACTACCTCTTCCCCCCTCCCATTCTGAACTCGTTTAACCTTGCACTCAATAACTGCACCTTACCTACACTGCACTGCTGCTGTTAGAACAATACTGTTTACAGCTATTACCTGCACAGAACAATATTGTTTACTGTTTACATCTGTTACTTGATGTACTTTATAAACAGCTGCTCTACATATTTGCACATACGCATGTGTAACTTTAATTTTATTTCAACTTTCATACTGTACATTTTTACTTTTACTTTTTACTACTGTTTTTAGAGTTATTCTTATATTTTCTTTTTTTATTCTCTTAAGATTATATTTGGTGAATGGAGGAACAGCAAAGTAAGAATTTCATTGTACAGTGTAACTGCCTGTTCTGCTGTAAAACTCTTGAATCTTGAATCTTGAATCTAGAAACTTCCAAGCGAGCTCTCCCATTGGTCAGGACTTCAGTAGGTGGACTGAAGGTCTTACATGTTAGTTTAACAACCAATACAGTTATAAAAGTGACACAGGAATCAAAATCAACCTCATGAACCAATTACATGGCAAAGAGGACTCTCTGCCTTCTGGAAGTTCTAGATGTGTCACTTACTGTCAAACTGCAGTCTAAGCAGATTTATGTTAGTGGTTAGGAATGGAAAGCAGCTCTATGCAGGTCTCTTTACTAAAAGAGTCACTGTTAAACTTACATACAAGCTCAAATATATCGCTGCTTTTGGAAGAAAACCTCATATCTCCATTTTGGTAGTTTTTCAGTTTTTCACATAATTTGAAAATGTCTGTTGTCCTTTACATTCTTTGTAAATTTAATGATGAAAGGACCAAAAGAAATGTCTCAAAACGACTTGGAAAAATGTCTGGTTCCATTGACTTACATTAAAAGTAAAGTAGTTTTTTTCTTTCTCCTGTAAAGTTACAATTTTGGAGATACGATGTTTTGTTCTGACAACAGCGATATGTTCATGTCTTTTACAAGCTTCAAATGTGTTTAATTTAAAATTAACAAAATTATTAGTGCCAATCATCTTTAGATTAGCACTAATGTACTAAAAGAGTCCCATAGGGATGCTAGCAGAAATGAGCATTATCATAGTTTTGTTCCTTGTATTTGGCTGAGTTTTGATATATATGGCCTGAACCTAAAGGCCTAACATCATGTTTCCCAACCACCCTTAAAGCTAGCACTGTTGTTGTGTTGATGCATTCCATCTTATTAGCAAAGTAAACCTTATGATAAATCTATTGTATAGTGAAAATCCCTTTCAAGCATTATGATATTATAGGTCTGCCATATCACTCATCCTTAAGTGAGTCTACTTTAGAATGAATTTCACTGCTTACTCACAACAAATATGTCTTTATTATGCTTTACATCAAGCCACAGCAAAGAATCTACCCTGGTTTTCTGTGTGCACATTCCTCTTATAGCATGCAGCAGGAAAACAACAAAGAATGATCCGATCGTTTGCCTCCCCGAATGCCTACTATCCGGCTCCTTTTGGGAGGTTTTCCAGGGCGATGCTGAGAAGGAGAATGATGATGCCTCCTTGCCTAGTTTGCCCTCTCATCCACCAGTAGCATCATTTTGTTGTTGTAATGTTATTATGGCACTGTACAAATCTGTATCTCCTCTCCCTAAGCATATTATCCTGACACATGAACAATGAGCTGCTGTTTCTCAGCCAAGTGGCTAATGTGAGAGAGAAGCAGTGAAGCTATTAGCAAACATTTAGAAAGTACCTGAATTAGAATCTGTTTCAGTGCTGAACAGGCCAAACTATCAGAGCAGAGCGAGACGAGACACTTTGTTTCACGAGTAAGGAAAACAACACAGCTCTTCTGTCTACGGTGTGAACTTTAGATGGGAAATGCTGAGCCGTTCACCCTTTAAATGATCAGGGCCCAAAGTTTTATTGCACACCACTATAAACTAATAATAGCTCAGCCAGTTTGCACTGAAGACCCTATAGGTACCAAATAATAAGCCTTAGTATGTAACAAGCCTGAGTTTTTAAGTTTTTACAGGTCTGGCTCAATGCCATAAAAGAACCAGCTGTGGTTCTCTAATATGCCTTTCAATTGAGCACGAAGGTCCTAGAGCACCTCTTCATTGTGAATGAAATGTTAGAGTGCTTTAAAGCTCAGAGAAAACCTACATAACAAAGGTTTTATAATAAATCCTATTTTTTTTATATAACTTTTAGGTTCCACACTGATTTAAAGGTATGGAAATGGAAGCATTGCATTATGTGGATGGTTCTTTAAACTTTAAATGGTTCTTCACACTGGCACATTTCATTTACGAAAAAAGAAATATCCTAGAATTTTCCTAGAACCTTTACATCACATGCAATGTTCTTTACAGAATGTTTTTGTAAATAGGCTGTTTATACGTGAAGAGCCTTTTCAAGGTTTACAGAACCTTTACCTATGTACAGACTATCCTTAAAATGGTATAGAACTTTGACATTGTGTCAAGATTCTTTCAAACTTAAAAAAAGTTCTTCAAACTCAAAGGATATTCAAGGATAAATTAAGTTGACAATCTCTCCAAAATAAAGGTGCCAAAAAGGGCTCTTTCCATGATGAGTTCTTTCTAAAACTTCTAGAACCTTTACATTACATGAATGGTGCTTCACAGAACCATTTTTGTAAATACAGTGTTCACATAACATCCACATAATGCAAAGGTTCCAGGATGAATCCTTAATAAGGTATAGAACATTATGTTATGTGGGGGTTCTTTAAAGTTTTAAAGTCTACACATGCACAAATCTCTTTTTTCTAACAAGGTGCTTTGGGGAAGCAAAAGTGGCTAACATGTGGTTCTATGGTATCACTCAAGGAACCCTGTGTGGTAGCTTTATTTTTAAGAGTGTAGATTCAGTGGATTACTTATATTAACACTGCACTTACACTAACTGTAGAAAATCTGATTTTTTCTGTAATCCGATCAGCACATTTTCATGCTCTTAATTAATCAGATAATGGGGAAACTCCAGATCTACAAGAGTTAGACAGTAATCAGATTTCTGCTTTACAACCAGCCAGTAAACTCACAGAAGACGTGACGTAAACGTAACATAAAACTCAAAGTTCATGCCGCACCTTTTTTCAAAATATTGCCACTTTACCTAAAATATGAACATACATCATCTGAAATATGAAGTCAAGCATGTATTTGGTTTCAGTGTTGCACCAAAAGTGTTTTGTTGGCTCGGGACGACGCTGCTCACTTATTTCCGCTGCTGCAGTCAGTTTTTGGACATGAGAAATCCGAAAGAAATCAGAGTAAGAGTTCACTGTCAAATCTGATTACTGAGCTAAAATACAGCCTCTTTATCAGATTTCTAGATCAAAGTATTTTCTAGATCAAAGTGTTTACCATTTGAATAATCGAATAACTGCAGAAATCTGATTATGATCAGATTATTGAGTGCATGCAAACACACACACACACACACACAACTTCCAAGCCGCTTCTCCTTCTGGGTCATGATGGGTGCTGGAGCCACTCCCAACTGCCATCGGGCGGAAGGCAGGACACACCCTGGACAGGTCGCCAGTCCATCACAGGCAGACAGACAGCCACATTCACACCTAGGGGCATTTTAGCATGTCCAATGTGCCTGACCACATCTTGGACAACTGTGGGAGGAAACCGGAGAACCCGGAGAATATGCAAACTCCACACAGAAAGGACCCTGGACGCCTGGCTGGGGAATTGAACCCAGCGACTGCGCTACCGTGCGGCCTGCATGTAAACACACTCAGTGTATTTATTACTTAACTTAATGCATTGATAATTACATAATGAATTACATTTACATTCTGTATGCATCAATTCTGTTTGTTTCAGTGTCAAAAAATCACAAAAAGGTGGCAAAAATGTAAAGTAGGCTTTTTTCTTTGTGCTAAACAAGACTGTACAAAAAATAACTCATTAAATTCAAATCACAATAAAACATCTTCTCTTCCACTTACAAACACAATCGTTTCTCCACAGTTTCACCACTTGTTTCAGTGAGCTACGAGTCAGAAATGATTACAGAAGTATGAAGAGGCATTTTAAGCCAATAACAAAGTCTGTGAGCTGGAATGAAAGTGAGAGTTGTGAGAAAAGCTAAAAAAAGGCCAGTACGGCAGTTATTTCTGACACGAACTGGGATAAAATGAGAAACTGACTTGGTGCAAAGGTAAGGCATGTCTTTTTTTTCCTTTTTTTAACACCAACAACACGTCCTATTGGGCTAACATTTCAGAGAACAGGAAGCAATATCTAATCTTGTCCTGGCAGTTGGAATGAGAGTAATAGAAAAAGGCTAAGAGGGCCTGGAGAAAATCTGTCAGATGCTGTAATCCAGTTTGGCTTTGGCATGGGTTAAATACAAAGGTTTGAGGTTTGGGCTTTAGAGAGCGAGAGAGGAAATGTACCGTACATGCAGTGCAGCGCATGCACATACAGCCGCTTAGCTGAGGAACATGGATTTGTCCGACGTGTATTCATTTCATTTTTGACAGGTATGTAATTCTCAGTTTTTACTCATTCCATGAATAATGTGCAAAGCCCAGTGCTTGAGCACATGGAGCTTGCGATGCTCTGGCACATTTCTATGAAATGAGCGATTGATTAGACATAAAGCATTTTCGATCCAGTACAAGTTTAAGTTGCTATGAAAATCAATGCCTTGCTAAATCCTTGAAGGCCACGCGCTACTCATGCACGATATACACTGAGCAAGCAGATTTCAGAGGAGGGATACGTGGAACGCTCTTCATGTAGAAAAGCAGAATAGTGGACTGCAAGGGCGTTAATATGCATGAGTGTGCAAATAAGCGTGTAATGAATATGCACAATGGACTAATTGTAAATAAGACTGGGAAGAACGTGCATCGTGTCCAGCTGAGCTCCTTCGAAAAACAAACAAGATTAAAAACCACACACACTTGTTCGGTTGATGAGAACACAGAGTTTATGTGCTGAATTTACAACAGAGGTGGGATTCTGGACATTTGCTGAAAAAGTATTCACCTTTTGTCTATGAATTTAAAATCCTTTTCATATTGCATTACTTCTCACAGTGTTCCAGGATACCCTGCAGAGCTAAGTGTTTCCCCTGATTTCACCTCCCATTTCAGGCTGCTAATCTCTCCTTGAGTGGAAATGGTTGTTTACAGCAGGGAAAACATGACCAACATGGCCAGTTGCTTTGCTGTGGAATTTGCTTGAGTTGTTCTAGATTAGCAGATGATTCAGTGCCCTAAATGATCATAACATCACCATCAATATTTCACTCAATTTCAGACCCAGAGAACAAATTACATGGTCACTTCACATTCTGGTACGTATGTGTTTGTGTCGCTGTGTATCGCTGTTGTTGGAACAAAACCTTGTATCTCCAAAATGGTAGCTTTACAGGAGGACGAAAAACATACTTTACTTTTAATGGAAGTCGATGGATCCAGACTTCTTTCTAAGTCATTTTGGGTTGTTTCTTTTTGTCCATTCATCATGAATTTTACACACAATGTAAAGAGCAACAGGCATTTACATATTATGTCAAAAACTGAAAAATGGAGATATGAGGTTTTCTTCTGACCGCAGCGATATATTTCCTGTCTATGCACCAAAGACCTGAACTGAAGTTTTTACTGAGTTCCTTAGATACACTAGCTACACCACAAATCCAGGAGTATCTTAACTTGTAACAGGTAACTAATGCATACATCACTTTAACATGACGACAGCATGTTCAGAACCAATCAGTAAACCAGCTGCAGACTTTTTAATGGAAAAATATCCAGCACAGAAGAGAACAGTGTGTACAGGTTAAGCTGAATAAAACTAATGGTCTACAGTTATTGTTTATTCTTTAAGATTTCCCTGAGAAACCAAATATGCTGGTTTCTAGATAACCGACACAACAGCAGCCTCAGTTTAGTCGTTTGTGCAGCTGCTGAGTCTCTGAGCTGGCGCTGTGGGTGTTTAGCTTCATGCTCGGAGTTTAAACCAGGGTGATGATTAGAGCTGTGAGTAAAATCACAGCTTATAGAGTTTAGACTTTTTTAGATTAGTTAATTAGTTAGTTTTAATGCTACGGCTGGTCAAATAACTTCTTTTGGATTTGTATAGATTTGCCTACCAAGTGGTCATATTGACCAATGTTGTGTCTCAGCTGGTTTGCAAGCCAACTGGTTCCCATAAGCATCCATAGGCTGTGTTTACCTTTTTTGGGTAGCTGTGAAGTAGTTGTATCTTGCTTATACAGTCATAATATATTATTATATTATGATATATTATACAGTCAGTACAGAGAACATTATATATATATAATGTTCAAACACAGACTGAAGACACATCTCTTCACACAGCACTTAAATGAGCATTGAATTATAAGCTGCACTTATATATTATATTTTATTGTATTGCACTGCGTATTGTAGTTGTATTGTATTACACTGAACGGCAAATAGCTCTGTGTTCAACTCTGTTCCTTTTTCTCTGGGTATCTACAGTGATATTTGTTTCTAGCAGTATCTGAGCTCAGGACTGTCTTTTTCTCTAAGCTATTGGTAACTAGCAAAGATACTTTCTCTAGATAGACAAAGCACTTCTTGTAAGTCACTCTGGATAAGAGCGTCTGCTAAACGCTGTAAATGTAAAAATGTAAATATATTGTCGCTGTCCATTTTTACACAGCTGGTGTGTTGAAATGATGTAGCAAACTAAAAAACATATATATACTATAAATGAATGGAGTTTTGTTCCACCTCTGTTTGTTGGTGAATATTGGTCTTCATTGGAGACTAATATTCAGTGCTTTAGAATATAGCAGCAAATGTGATGGAGTGGTCTGATTGATCTGTTTTGGGCTTAGGAAAAGTCAGGAAAGTGAGAGCCTGTAGTGCCCGCTAATGTGTTTATATAAAGAACACTTAAAGCTTAAATAAATAAATTAATCAATTCATTTCAATGAACTGGAGGAACAAAACCAGCAGGATCTTTTATAGCAAATGCTATATGTGAGCAGCTCTTAACATGGTGTCCTGCATGGAAGGCACAAGTCACTATTGACCATTTCTGTTCATTTTTCAGTTTTTGACATAATTCGAAAATACTTGTTACCCTTTACATTGTGTGTAAATTTCATGATGAATGGACTAACAGAAATGAGGTAAAATGACTTGGAAAAAAAAATTTGGTTCCATTGACTTCCATTAAAAGTAAAATAGGTTTTTTTCCTTCTCCTGTAAAGCTACCATTTTGGAGATACAAGGTGTTGTTCTGACAACAGTGAAGTGTAACTGAACTACTATACTCAGACTAGATGAGCACTTGTCTGAAGGCTTTCATACATCCATTCATCCATCCATCCCTCAGTGATAGGTCATAAAAGAGCCCCCAGGCTTGGAGCCTGGCTTCATGTCGGCTGATGCTTGGCTGTCGAAGCACTCATAAACCACTCAGGGGTAAGTAATATATGACCTTTTAACTAACAGGAATGTGGCAGGCCATTTCCCTGTTGTACAAGTGTGAGGGAGGCGTGGCACTGTAGATCATACTGGGCAGAGAGGGAGGGCATGAAGTAGAATTGGATTAACATTTTTCATCAACATAGGCACGTTGTCAGGAATGAAGGTGCGGCCCCTTTCCACTTGGAGCCCATAAAACCTCTGCCGCATTTCGAAAGGCCGTGGCATGGTTGGATAGCTAAGTAACTTTTTATTTGAATTTTATCTTCGCTCTGAGGGCATGAAACGGAATGGGGCATGTGGCAGCGTGTCTGCAGACACACCTGAAGCTCCTGGGGATTGGAGCCATGTTTTAATTTGACATGGCCCTCGGGCCTGTCTGAATTTAATGGTCCGTTTGTGAGAGTGCTATTTATGAACGGCAAAACGGTGCTTGGCACCTGCTGAGCACAGGGCCACTCTTCCTGTCCCCACTTTAACTAGTGTCTTCTCCTAATTTAATTTACTCTTTCACTGCCTCACCTGCTCCACTGAGATTCCCTGTGGAGAGAGAAGTCTCTGTAGAGCAGCTCAGCCTGTCTTAAGTGGGTAAGAATGGTAATCAAAGAACTGCCTCGCATACACATTTGTTCACTGGATTATTTTAGGGGGGAAAAATGCACTCAATTTGGAGACTTGTGGTGTGTAGTGCATTAATCCTGGGCATCACCTCAAATAGGAATAGTAGCTATGGGCATCTCCACAGTGAGCAGGAGGCTGTTGCACTAAGCTATGACAATCTACTCAATGAGTAAACCAGTGAGGTGCACATGTGCGTGATGTGTAGAGTAATAAAGCATTAAAAGCATCGACTCAGTGGGGTATAGTGTGTAGTGCATTAAGCAAATGCCTCAGTAAAATATAATGTGTAATGTGCTCAGTTAAGCGTAGAATGTTGTACACTAATGTTGCCCACTAACCTCATCATTTAGTGTGTAGTGCACTAAGCTAGGGCATGACCTCAGTAGGTATAGTGTGTAGTGCACTAAGCTAGGGCATGACCTCAGTAGGTATAGTGTGTAGTGCACTAAGCTAGGGCATCACCTCAGTAGGTATAGTGTGTAGTGCACTAAGCTAGGTCATGACCTCAGTAGGTATAGTGTGTAGTGCACTAAGCTAGGTCATGACCTCAGTAGGTATAGTGTGTAGTGCACTAAGCTAGGGCATCACCTCAGTAGGTATAGTGTGTAGTGCGCTAAGCTAGGTCATGACCTCAGTAGGTATAGTGTGTAGTGCACTAAGCTAGGGCATCACCTCAGTAGGTATAGTGTGTAGTGCGCTAAGCTAGGTCATGACCTCAGTAGGTATAGTGTGTAGTGCACTAAGCTAGGTCATGACCTCAGTAGGTATAGTGTGTAGTGCACTAAGCTAGGGCATCACCTCAGTAGGTATAGTGTGTAGTGCACTAAGCTAGGGCATCACCTCAGTAGGTATAGTGTGTAGTGCACTAAGCTAGGGCATCACCTCAGTAGGTATAGTGTGTAGTGCACTAAGCTAGGTCATGACCTCAGTAGGTATAGTGTGTAGTGCACTAAGCTAGGTCATGACCTCAGTAGGTATAGTGTGTAGTGCGCTAAGCTAGGGCATCACCTCAGTAGGTATAGTGTGTAGTGCACTAAGCTAGGTCATGACCTCAGTAGGTATAGTGTGTAGTGCACTAAGCTAGGGCATCACCTCAGTAGGTATAGTGTGTAGTGCACTAAGCTAGGGCATCACCTCAGTAGGTATAGTGTGTAGTGCGCTAAGCTAGGGCATCACCTCAGTAGGTATAGTGTGTAGTGCACTAAGCTAGGGCATCACCTCAGTAGGTATAGTGTGTAGTGCACTAAGCTAGGTCATGACCTCAGTAGGTATAGTGTGTATTGCACTAAGCTAGGGCATCACCTCAGTAGGTATAGTGTGTAGTGCACTAAGCTAGGGCATCACCTCAGTAGGTATAGTGTGTAGTGCACTAAGCTAGGTCATGACCTCAGTAGGTATAGTGTGTAGTGCGCTAAGCTAGGGCATCACCTCAGTAGGTATAGTGTGTAGTGCACTAAGCTAGGTCATGACCTCAGTAGGTATAGTGTGTATTGCACTAAGCTAGGTCATGACCTCAGTAGGTATAGTGTGTAGTGCGCTAAGCTAGGGCATCACCTCAGTAGGTATAGTGTGTAGTGCACTAAGCTAGGGCATCACCTCAGTAGGTATAGTGTGTAGTGCACTAAGCTAGGTCATGACCTCAGTAGGTATAGTGTGTAGTGCACTAAGCTAGGTCATGACCTCAGTAGGTATAGTGTGTAGTGCACTAAGCTAGGGCATCACCTCATTAGGTATAGTGTGTAGTGCACTAAGCTAGGGCATCACCTCAGTAGGTATAGTGTGTAGTGCACTAAGCTAGGGCATCACCTCAGTAGGTATAGTGTGTAGTGCACTAAGCTAGGTCATGACCTCAGTAGGTATAGTGTGTAGTGCGCTAAGCTAGGGCATCACCTCAGTAGGTATAGTGTGTAGTGCACTAAGCTAGGTCATGACCTCAGTAGGTATAGTGTGTATTGCACTAAGCTAGGTCATGACCTCAGTAGGTATAGTGTGTATTGCATTAAGCTAGGTCATGACCTCAGTAGGTATAGTGTGTAGTGCGCTAAGCTAGGGCATCACCTCAGTAGGTATAGTGTGTAGTGCACTAAGCTAGGTCATGACCTCAGTAGGTATAGTGTGTATTGCACTAAGCTAGGGCATCACCTCAGTAGGTATAGTGTGTAGTGCACTAAGCTAGGGCATCACCTCAGTAGGTATAGTGTGTAGTGCACTAAGCTAGGTCATGACCTCAGTAGGTATAGTGTGTATTGCACTAAGCTAGGGCATCACCTCAGTAGGTATAGTGTGTAGTGCGCTAAGCTAGGGCATCACCTCAGTAGGTATAGTGTGTAGTGCACTAAGCTAGGGCATCACCTCAGTGAGGTGATAGTAAAGTAATAGAGCATCTAACGCACTTACTAAGGCCTTCACCTCTGAGTGCACACTTCAGTAAGTATGTTAAGACATATGATGAGATGTTGGTGTAGCATGCAGAGCGCTAATCTAGGCCATTACCTCAACTGCACTCATTAAATCTGCTGCATCAGCAGTTTGTACCCCTTTCATTTCTTCCTCACAGGGCCTTTCAGCGCTTTCCACGCTTCAGTTTAAGGACAAACATTTGCAGCTCCACAAGGAATATTTGCCTTTGCAGAACGAGAGATTCATAAACCAAAACTGCGTTAAGGCGAGAGAAAAACAAAGCCATGCTTCACTGTCAGCCCCGCGTAACCTGCAGCTCTTTCACACAGTCTTTCGCACTCGTTTTTATTCACTTCTTCTTGAGTTTCCTGAAGTACAAAGAGGAGACATGTGACATTGGCGCTCACGGCAGCACGGAAGGAACGGAACAAATGAATTATGGACGGGAAAGCTTTGAGGGCGTATGGTGCACTTTAATGGACTACAGATTTATCTAATTAAAGTATCAAAAGGTAATTGGAATATGGGGTGACACGAGGACTCGAAACGACCACAATGCGCGGCTCTATGAGCATAATTAGCCTGGGCTATTTTGAATAGCGTTTATTCAACCTTTTTAAGTCATGCATGGGATGTAATATCCAATCTCTCTCTCTCTCTTTCTCTCTCTCTCTCTCTCTCTCTCTCTCTCACTCTCTTTTGGGTCCAATCTCTAACTGCAACACAATTGTCTTTTTCATTTACCCTTTAAAAAGTGAGAGGAAAAAAAAATCAAGTCAACTTGACACAGACTGGATTAGCTCAATAGCTGCAATTCCATCACCTTTGTTCTGTCACGAGAACATCCTGCATTTACATTCCAAAGGAGAAGAAAGCCTTTGATTCACTGAGTGTACGCGTGCATTCAAACTGGGGAAATGCCCTTTACATATTAATTGGGCTGAAGTCAACGGGCTCGATCAGGAGCTGTTCCGGTCTCTGTCTCTGTCCTTCAACCTCTCATTACCCTGGACTCCCTACAAACTCTCCATGAAGAAGAAGGAAAAGGCTGAAAGCCTTCTGTAAGATTACAGCGCAGGAGAACTGATTTATCCAGACTCTGCCTACAAATGCACTCTTGCATAGCTACTGTGGCTGGATTGGACAAGCTTTACAGAACGCTGGTAAAAAAAAAAAATCCCATTCCAACGGACTCAGTTTATATCACAACACCTACATTTAGAGTCAGTTATTCATTCAACTTAATGAGAAACTGTAGAACAGACTCAGTTTATATCACAACACCTACATTTAGAGTCAGTTATTCATTCAGTCTAATGAGAAACTGTAGAACAGACTCAGTTTATATCATAACACCTACATTTAGAGTCAGTTATTCATTCAGCCTAATGAGAAACTGTAGAACAGACTCAGTTTATATCACAACACCTACATTTAGAGTCAGTTATTCATTCAGTCTAATGAGAAACTAGAACAGACTCAGTTTATATCACAACACCTACATTTAGAGTCAGTTATTCATTCAGCCTAATGAGAAACTGTAGAACAGACTCAGTTTACATCACAACACCTACATTTAGAGTCAGTTATTCATTCAGTCTAATGAGAAACTGTAGAACAGACACAGTTTATATCACAATACCTACATTTAGAGTCAGTTATTCATTCAGCCTAAGGAGAAACTGTAGAACAGACTCAGTTTATATCACAATACCTACATTTAGAGTCAGTTATTCATTCAGCCTAATGAGAAACTGTAGAACAGACTCAGTTTATATCACAACACCTACATTTAGAGTCAGTTATTCATTCAGCCTAATGAGAAACTGTAGAACAGACTCAGTTTACATCACAACACCTACATTTAGAGTCAGTTATTCATTCAGTCTAATGAGAAACTGTAGAACAGACTCAGTTTATATCATAACACCTACATTTAGAGTCAGTTATTCATTCAGTCTAATGAGAAACTAGAACAGACTCGGTTTATATCACAACACCTACATTTAGAGTCGGTTATTCATTCAGTCTAATGAGAAACTAGAACAGACTCGGTTTATATCACAACACCTACATTTAGAGTCGGTTATTCATTCAGCCTAATGAGAAACTGTAGAACAGACTCAGTTTATATCACAATACCTACATTTAGAGTCGGTTATTCATTCAGTCTAATGAGAAACTGTAGAACAGACACAGTTTATATCTCAATACCTACATTTAGAGCAAGTTATTAATTCAATATATATATATATATATATATATATATATATATATATATATATATATATATATATATATATATATAAAGAGAGAGAGAGAGAGAGAGAGAGAGAGAGAGAGAGAGAGAGAGAGAACTTGTATCTCTCTCTCTGTATAGGTCATATGTATATATATATTACGTCATATATATGTTACGTCTCCTAGGGGTAAGACGCACAAAGAAGGAACAAGACTGTCCACCCAGACGCCAGTCCAAAACCAAAAAACTAAATAAGAAATATTAAGAACACATCAAATACAGGTTTGACAGTTTATTCGATGCTTTACACTTTCCTTCTGTCATCGATCTTATTCTCAACAAGCCACTGAAACGAAAAACAAAACAAAGGAAACATAACTTCGGGGAGACCCAAGGCCCAAAACAAAAAACAAAGAGCCTAATAATAATAAAATAAATATAACTAACTTACCTAACAAAAGAAAAGAAAAAGAAACTACAAAAACACTACCCTCACTACACTACTGATAAACAAAGTCCAACAAGTCAAACACAAAGGCAGGTCACCCCTACGTTTCCTTTCTAAAAAAAGAAACAAAACTACCATAATACTTTTACTGGCCCACAGGAACCTGTAGGACAGTAAATGAACAAAAAAACGGTCTGTCGACTGGCGGGCAGCCAGGGGGAGCGGAACCGTGCGAGGCCGAGTAAGAAAACCGCACCATATTGCTCCGACATCAAAGGCTTTTTATAACCAGTGCCAACAGGAACAGCCAATCACACGTCGGGAAAACCGAGACGTCAGTCACGCAGCAACAGGGTCCACCTGAGAAAACTTGGAGGGAGAGGGAGAGAAAAGGGAACATCCAATATATATATATATATATATTGCTGCTGTCGCCTTGTATCTCGCTTTGTCATTTTTCAGCTTTTGAGATTGTTGCTTTTACAACGCCTGTTGCCTTTTACATTGTGTGTAAATTTCAGGACAAATGGACCAAACGAAATGGCCCAAAATGATGTAAAAAGATGTCTGGTCCCATTGACTTACATTAAAAATAAAATGTTTTTTCCTTCTCCTGTAAAGTTAATATTTTGGAGATACCAGGTCTTGATCCGACAGCAGTGATATATATATATATATATATATATATATATATATATATATATATATATATATATATATATATATATATATAGAGGTCAATTTCAACAGGTCTCTGGAGGAAGCCGTGACGAAATCCAGAGCTTTTGGTTGAGTTGAGCGTGTCTGCTGCACTGAAGGTGACCGCTCAGTTTTATCATGCAGCACACACACATACAGCATCCATCAACAGAAGCTCCTACAGCATGGACCAGAGAGAGGGAGAGAGAGACAGAGAGAGAGGTCCAGAGCAGATGGGATTAGCCATGTAAACCTCTGACCTCACAAAGGTTTGATTTGATCACAGTTTGTCCGGTGAATTAAGGGTCTCAGTTTTGTCTCACTCTCAACATTATATTAACTCTGTCTTGTCTCCGAATCGGAGGAAGGAGGACTCAGAATGTTCCCTTAAAACCAGTCGAGTTGAGGCCTTTTTTCTCTGTTTTTCCATGAGAGCACACCTGTTTTTTAAGATGAATCACATTATAATCACTGGTGATCTCACAGCCATCCCTGACTGCTGTAATGAAAACAGCACGGACATGGGAAGTGGGGGGTGCTGAAGGGCCTGCAGTGAGCCTTTATTTCAAGACTGCAACTGCTAAAAACAATAATAATACAGAGAACTGAGCTTTTTAAAAATGTGAGTGCAGCAAAGACTCATGAGTGCTCGCTTTAGAGAAGAGTTTGGATTTGTATCTATGTTGATTTAAATCTTTTCAGAATCACCAAGTTAATGCTGGATTTTCATTAGTGAATCGCTTCCCTTGCACATCACTAAAACACATGCAGATATTGGCAGATATTTCTGCTGGTTTCGGGCACATTTCTTCAAACAAGCAAGATACATTGAGCCACTACATTGAGAAAATTTTACTTGAAAAATCACTTAAAAGATGCTGTACAAACGTAAGTAAAATCATGTAAATATTATGCAGGTCACAGTGCAGTGGTGCACGTCACATCCAGTGAATGAACCGAGTGACTAAACACTGGAAACAACATATGTTAAAAGTTGGGCAATTTGACTGGGTGTGTAAACAAGTGGCCGTGCTTATGGATGCATTAACACAAGGACAGTGCACAACAAACATTAGAGACATATAATGTCCAGCTGAAACATGCAGACATGTGACATTAGTTCTGTGGAATGGGTGTTTGTTCAACTTCACCCATTTACATCTCTGTATGTAAGTAGTTGATCCTGCGGGAACTCTTTTATCTACACCAGAAGTGCAGGACATCATGACTAGGAAGGATGGTGCTCTCTCTCCCCCTTTTAGTGTCTGATGTACTCGTACCAGCGCAACACACACTAACACACCACCACCACGTCAGTGTCACTACAGTGCTGAGATTGATCCACCACCTGAATAGCCCCTGCTCTGTGGGGGTCCTGGTCATTGAAGAACAGGGTATGCAGGGAAACAGACGGACTACAGTCTGTAATTGGTCCTATGTGGTCAGTGGAGCTGATAAAGTAGACAGTGACTGTAGAAACAATGAGATGTACTTACTAAAGTGCTCAGTGAATGTTATGTTTTTCAATTATGACAAAAACTGAAAATCAATAAAACTGGACATACAAGGTTTTGTTCCCGACAACAGCGATATGGTAATGTTTCCAAATGTATTGTCATTTCCAGATTAATTTCCCCCTGATGTTTTACATTCAGCGAACAAACGTGAATGTGCATACATTTAAACTAAAAACAAATTTGCCATATTTAAGTGTGTTCTCTGTAGAAAAACTCATTTTGTCTTAGAAAATCAACACGTGCAATTGCCTGAGTACCTAGAGCATACTTTTTCTTGGGTGTTTACTTATTTATGTATTATTTATTTATTTATTTATTTATTTATTTATTTATTTATTTATTTTCACTTAAGCTTTTCTGGCTCCATACTTCCATTATTAATTGAACGACTTTGACTCCTCTGTACTTTTTGCACTCCTTCTAAAGGAAGACTTTAAGACGTTGAGTGTCTATTGGTCAGCTCATTTGGACTGATAGGTCTTCTGACCCTAAGCCACACCCACTGGAACATCTCCCAACATGCACTGTACATTCCAACCAAGAGAGTCCATCAGTGCGGAGAGAAAGCGAGCTGTGACGGCTGCAGTGTGCATGATAAAGGGGGGGGGGGGTTGGGTTGGTGGAGAAGACAAATAAGAGAGCGAGTGGTGTGAGGGGAGAACAAGTGACAGAGGGAAAGATAAAGAGAGAGAGTGATACAAGCGCACTTGCGATTATCTGCTGTGAGAAAATCCCTTCTTCCGCTCTACCTCTTCTTTATGACACCGGTTAAAATGCCATCCATAATTCTTTGTCAGCTGGAAAGCTGTCATGGCATTTTCAGCACGAGGAACTGTGATTTCCTTCTCATAAAAATGATCACAATAACAACCGACGCATTACGACAGCCGTTCACAATGATACGACTATAAATCTGCTGAAAAATAATGAAAGAGGCATCGTTATCTTAAATGAGTCAAAATGCTGAATGCTTTTAAGACTAGTCAGCCAGAAGTGGGTGTGTATTATTATAAACAATCGCTTATGAAAGGGAGCAGGACTCAATGCTTTTAGCCGAGAAATGTAAAAGTAAAAACAATACACTTTCTATTAGCCGGAGGAAGCCCAGCTTTATCCATTAGGAGTCCAGGGCTACTGTTAATTTGTTATATACACTGATCAGACATAACATTCTGACCACCTCCTTGTTTCTATGCTCGTTGTCCATTTTATCAGCTCCACTTACTGTATAGGTGCACTTTGTAGTTCTACAGTTACAGACTGTAGTCCATCTGTTTCTCTGATACTTTGTTAGCCCCCATTTACCCTGTTCTTCAGTGGTCAGGACCCCATGGACCCTCACAGAGCAGGTGCTATTTGGGTGGTGGATCATTTTCAGCACTTCAGTAACACTGACATGTTGGTGGTGGTGTGTTAGTGTGTGTTGTGCTGGTCTGAGTGGATCAGACAGCAGTGCTGCTGGAGTTTTTAAACACATCAGTGTCACTGCTGGACTGAGAATAGTCCACCAACCAAAAATATCCAGCCAACAGTGTCCTATGGGCAGCGTCCTGTAACCACCGATGAAGGACTAGAGGATGACCAACACAAACTGTGCAGCAGCAGATGAGCTATCGTGTCTGACTTTACATCTACAAGGTGGACTGACAAGGTAGGAGTGTCTAATAGAGTGGACAGTGAGTGGACACAGCGTTTAAAATCTCCAACAGCACTGCTGTGTCTGATCCACTCAGACCAGCGCAACACTAACACACCACCACCACGTCAGTGTTACTGTAGTGCTGAGAATGATCCACCACCCAAATAGTACCTGCTCTGTGAGGGTCCATGGGGGTCCTGACCACTGAAGAACAGGGTAAAAGGGGGTAACAAAGTATCAGAGAAACAGATGGACTACAGTCTGTAACTGTAGAACTACAAAATGCACCTATTAAGTAAGTGGAGCTGATAAAATGGACAATGAGCGTAGAAACAAGAAGGTGGTCATAATGTTACGTCTGATCAGTGTAAGCCACCATCACCAGCATACAAGCATTCAAGCAGTTCTATCATGTTAGGATGTTGTAAGTATTTAATATACTTTTTGCTCAAAGCATCTTGGGGTGCAAGAATAAGACAGATAATGTAGGTGTTTTCAGGCAGGGGGCTGGAAGATGGGGGTTTTCTAATGAAGTGGACAGGGGCTACACAGGTAAACAAGTAAAATCAATAATGGAGGAAGGTGAGTTTTGCTTATTTGGCACAAGAAGGACCCAGAAAAAGTTAGCTTGGTTGCAACTTCAGATATTTTAGCTGACTCATCCGGTCTTTTCATCAGTGCTGCTGCAGGAGAGAAGATGGGTTTTAAACTCTGAATGCACAATAGTCTGCAAGGATGGAGACAAGTTAGCAAGTTTAGCAGAAGAGATGGAATAAAGGATCAGCAGGGCGATGGAAGAGGAAAGGTTTGAGGGAAAAAAGAATCTGCTCGGAGCGAGAAGCTGAAAGAAGGGAAATGTGAACCATCTTAGAGATCGATGGAAAGAGACACGGCTGGAAACAAGAAGGAGAAGAGAGACATCAGTAAGAGAACAGGTGGATGGAAATAAAAAAAGCAATGTGTCTGGGTTTGTGTGCCACAGCGGTGTAGAAAAGCTCCGATTAATCTTGTGTCGTACGACATGAGTCCCAGCAGGGCCGCCGCAGCAGAGCTGTACAACTTTCTCAGCAAGACGCTCCAGCCTCATATCATTGCAGCAACATTGGGAGGGAAAGAGAGCAGGCAGCTGGGGGGGGGCTGGTTGGGGGAGGCTGGTGTCGTTTCTTGGGGAGGAGGTGATGTGGGGTGGAGTGAAATAGTGTTCTCATTGTAAATCAATGCTTTTTCTTGGTAACATAGTTCTTGTTGTTGCTCAGCTAAATGAGAAGTACAATTGCTTTGGTAATTATTTTGGGTTACATGCTGTCTAGTATATGTAAATGTATCATCACTCCAACTCATCCCAAAGTTCTTCAAATGAGCTTCATCACTCCAACTCATCCCAAAGTTCTTTGAATGAGCTTCATCACTCCAACTCATCCCAAAGATCTTCAAATGAGCTTTATCAGTCCAACTCATCCCAAAGATCTTGAAAAGAGCTTCATCCCTCCAAATCATCCCAAAGTTCTTCAAATGAGTTTCATCACTCCAACTCATCCCAAATTTCTTCAAATGAGCTTCACCACTCCAACTCATCCCAAATTTCTTCAAATGAGCTTCACCACTCCAACTCATCCCAAATTTCTTCAAATGAGCTTCATCACTTCAACTCATCCCAGAGGTGTTTGGTAAAGTTTTATCACTGTAACTCATCCCAAAACTCTTAAGTGAAGCTTATTTCCTCAGGAATTAATTTCCAATGCTCCACAGTATGAAACCCCAATACTGAGCTTTAAACCCATCCAACTGATGCTTGGCACTGACTGTAGTGAGATGCGTGTAAAGGGCAAATTTTCTTAATACAGCAATATTCTGTTGCCTCTTCCTAAGAGGATCAAGTCAGAGCACAACAGTTGCATAGCTGTGTATGAAAGGCTGCTGGAGGAGGAGGTGAAATAGCTTGAAGAAATCCAAACCTCTCCATGTGGGTAATTCCTGTGAATAATGTGGCTGTGAGCTTTATACTATAATTAATAGGTGAAACCCGGCTCCACTTCTGCATCTCTGAGCTGCAATTATGCATCTCGCTGCTGTAATTATGAAATGTGATTTATAGGCTTTGTTTCAGCTGGGTTATGAATGCGCACTCCCCACTAAGAAAAGATCACAGTCTTTTCTTTGAATGATGCATGGAGGTTAAACCAGGCTGTTGTAGAGAGTTCAGGGTCAAGTCTAGGGGAAGGTTCCTTGTAATAACTATAGATGAAGCTTTAAATGTCTTTTCAGATAGTATTGGTGGACATTCCTACATACAATGCCCAGCAAAAGTTGCTTATGCTTTCTTTTACTGTTCTCTAGGGTTCTAGGCATTAACCAGGTAAGTACAGAGTATGAGCTTGAAAGTACTAGGTGTTAATCTTGGGTAAAAGGATGGTTAGTTCTAACGTGGTCTAACTACATTACACTGAAATGGCTAATATGTTCTAGGCATTAAGTGGGTAAACATGTGTAAGGTTCATTTAAATTACATTGAAATCCCTAATAGGTTCTAGCTATTACTCAGATTCCAAACATTACCAAGTCCCAGGTAAACTCTAACAAAAGATTTCTTTTATGATCATTAGTAAACACAGTGGTTATGTATAGAACCAAGAACACCAAAAGAACCATTTGCAGGCTTTGCATGGTGGAATGGTTCTACAGTTTGATGGAGAATGTGTTGCATATGGTTCTATATAGTGCCTTTTAGAAAATAGGCTTCTGCTACACACTTAAAACAGATGGTTCTTCAAGGGTTCTTTAGTAAAGAAAATGGTTCTGCATAGAATCATGAACACTCAAACACTAGCATCATGACAGATTTCTTTCAGATTGATGGAGAACATGCTGTAGATGGTTCTATATAGAAAAGAGTTTGAAAAGAGTTTTATATAGCGCCCAAAGGGGTTCTTCTATTGTTACAAGCTTGACATCATAACCATAGAAGAACCATTTTTGATGCTAGATAGAACCCTTTTCAAAAAGGATCTATATAAAACCATCTATGGCACATTCTTAAGAACCCTTTCGTGATGCAAACGACCCTTCATGGTCCAACATAGAATCTTTTTTCTAAAAAGCCCTTGAAGAACCATTTTTTCAAGAGTGTATTGTTACAATGTCAGGCTAGTACACAACAGAAGAACCCTTTCTGGTGCTGCTTAAAACCATTTTCAATTAGGTTCTATGTAGAACCTATATATACCTATATAGAACCTATATAGAATCAATCTAAACAACCTTTTCACCATGCATGGAAACATTTAAGCATGCAAAGGGTTCATTGAGTGTTCATGGTTCTATGTAGAACCAGTGTCTTTGCTAAAGAACCCTTGAAGCACCATCTTTGTGATGAAGTTCAGGCTCCCAAGCCCTGACGACATCCGCGAGAGTCGGCAGGAAGGCAGGACCTGAACCATGAGCAAGAACAAAACTCTGCGAGGACGGTGGGTAGAGAAGGAGATCCGCAAGGGAGTGGTCGACGGTACGTGAGTCCCAAGTCCCCTCCTATTCCGCAGGAAGGCCGCTAGGCCATAATTGTGTCCCAAATGAGGGGATGCAGCCTGCAAAGGATGCGGTGTGTCAATGTGTCTATCGAAGGCTGTGTAGACTCGTGAAGGCTGGACTGATAAGAGACAGTCTGATCTACGGTGGATTTCCTGTTCCTGGCCTCACCGCTGTATCACGAAACGTCGCTCCTGTCAAGTTCTTTTAAAGTTCTTTAAAGACGGAGCCAGAAACTTTTTGATTTTGCATGAAATAGCCAGGTGTCCCCAAACCTTTGATGGGCAGTGTAGTTAAACGGAACTGTTACAGTTGTAAGAAAAAAAGTTGCTTTATAAAAGGCTGTCTTGGAGTGAAAGTCCCACATTAGGAATTTGCTTGATACTGCATGCTTCTCTCTTTCCTTTGGTCTGTGAGGCAGTTAGTCAATTAGTCAGTCAAACAGTAAATTAGCATGGAGCAGCGGCCTGGTTTCATAGGCGGTCGTGGTTCCAGTGCATCTTCACTAATCCCTCATTAGGCTGCCTAACTTCTATCATCCACCCTTCCTAATTACTCTCAGATTGTGTAATTACCAGGGGACTCTTAATTAAAACTCAGAATGCCTTAATGAAGGACCCTGGGTAGAAACAATTGATTGATTAAGGATGCTAGAAGGTGCAACCCCCAAGCTCTTCAGGTGTAGTTCCTCATGAAAAGATCAAGAATAACCAGGAAACGGGGGTTGGGGGGGGGGGGGGGGTAATGTGGGGCACACTTAATTTTGCCTGTTTCCACACTAAACTTGCATTCTTGCAATATTTGTTGGTCCCAAAATTCAATTTGATTAATTTCAGTTTTTCCATCTTCACAAAATCAAAATGATTCGCTTCATGTCATGTTTGATGCCTATATGCAAAAACCTTTCCTTATTTAATAGAATCTTCTGATTCTCTTTATTTGGGCGGCAGAAAATAATGCGTGGCCACACTTAACATGTGGAAATGAGATCCTAATGCGTTGACATGATTTAGTAAGGCATGGGAACAAGGTCATGCCTTACTAAGTCATGGCCATACATTAGGATCTTGGTCCCATGCCTTACTAAGTTGTGGCCATGACTTAATCATGTTGTTTTCATGCCTTACTCGTGGCCACTCATTTTTATTAATAGGTCATTCTATAGAATTTTTATGTCCCTAGTGTTTACAAATATATTACACGTAAAAAACACGCCCGGGTTAGACACACACACACACACACACACACACACACACACACACACATCTTCTAAGTCGCTTCTCCTTCTGGGTCACAGGGGGTGTTGGAGCCTGTCCTAGCTGTCATCGGGCGGAAAGGTGTCAGGGTTACAAATTTATTATATTTTAAAATAAAACAATGTTTTTCATACCAATGTACCTTTTATACCTTTTATACCAATTATACCTTCTCGAGCCTCAATTTAGCAATATCATTTTTTTTAAATCAATCATATGGAATTCCAAGTACAACAGAAGTGCTTGTTCTCACAGTCATGTGTAAAGGCCATATTTTGAGGAAAAAAAAAATTCTGCCATTTTAATTGCAATAATGTATATGTGACCATGGAATATATAAATTAAATGACATAAAGAAAACAAATGGCAAATACATATTATAATATATATAATGAAAGTTCCCCAGGAGCCGTGTCACTGGTGTTACCGCGTAACAAAAAAAACTCTTATTTTGAAATAAAAGTCCCACTGATGACCTCGTTTGACTTCCTTTTACCTGTTTTCTGAGGATCTATAAAGAAAAGTTCATGGTGAGTCCACTGTGTCTTTCAGTTCTCAGAAATGTGCTCATTTCGCTCATTTCAGCCTTTAGCCGAGGTCACGGGTGTGGCCTACTTTATTTTTAGGTAGTTGTGAAAATTACACTATTTTACATATTACACATTTTAGTGGATTTTTCCATGATTGACAGCATGCGGTTTGATGCTCTGTAGCAGCCGTTCTGTAAAAAAATCAAAAATGTCTCTTTTATTATGTGTAACACCAAAGAGGAGCAGTAACACCAGTGACTCCTATGGAGAGATTTTAAAAAGTGGATGTTCGTGTAGAATGACCCTTGTAGGGACCCTTAGAGGGGTTCATCTCGTCAAGTAATATCATCTTAAATCTAGTCAATGAATGTAATATTTCTCCTTTGGAGATTGCTGTAGGATTATTTAAATCTACGTCCAAACATTTTTACTTGTTTTAAGTGATTTTATTGAGCCAAATGATCTCACTATGTTGACAGATAATTGTGCTTGTTTTAAGAAATGAGCTTGAAACCAGTTCAATTATCTACCAGTACACTGAGATAATTTTACTTAATAAAATAACCTAAAACAAGTACAAATGTATAGAAATAAGCTAATTAACCTTGACACAATTTATTTATTTATTTATTTATTTTGCAGTGTGGTTTCCGAATGAGACCACTACTTTCCGGTAGAACATATTTGTTTTTTGTTTTTTTGGGGTTTTTTTTTTGTTTTTTTTTTACCTGTCATGTCTGGCAATTTTTGCAATCGGAATGGTAATCCGAATGCACTGATGTACCAAACATATTTGTTTTCACAAGAACAGCTCTATAGGTTACTAAAGCCTATTCTTGTTAAAGTTTGTATTTTATTTGTTTGGCCAGGCCTGACAGGCAATAAAGGAGAGAAAAAAGAGGACAGGAAAGAAAGAGAAGAAGGGAGGAAGAAAAGAAAAAAAAAAATAATAATAAATAATAATAATAATAATAATTTGAAAATAAATAAAAATAAAAGAAACAAAAAAGAAAGAAAGAGAAAAGATAAATAAAATAAGTAAATAAACAGACAACTTAATAAACAAAAAAAGAAAAAAAATATATATAGATATACATACACACACATGTTCACATATCTATACATATGCATATATACATATATACCCACACACACACACACACAATATGTCCTGTAGAACATATTTGGATCCCATTAGCAAACCATTTAAATGCATTTAGAATCAGCCATTGGTCACCTGTTAAACCATTAGGACCCTTCACATTATTGTGGTTTCTATGCTTTTTTAATTTCTCCTGCAGGGACTCAAGATGATGAACCTCAAAAAAAAAAAAAAAAAAAAGGCACAGAATAGTGTAGCAGTTGTCGCCTGGGGCAGTACCTGTGTACCCTCAGGCAGATCTATGTGGACTTTTTCAGCTTAAAATAAGGTTTATATTGTCTCCTTGGGGTCAGACAGTGAGCCACTGAGGGTATATTTATGTCAACCATACTTTCAGTGTCAGCAACCCGTACTCAACATCTTATCTCAATATCAGTTTCCTCAAAAGTTTATCACAAAATGCATATTAAAAATAACATCAGACTCACTCTGTACTGTACCCGAACATATCAACATATCTTGTACAATCTGGAATAAATATATATATATATATACACACACCGATCAGGCATAACATTATGACCTTATTTTCACACTCATTGTCCATTTTATTGATCATTCTCAGCATTGCAGTGACACTGACGTGGTGGTGGTGTGTTTGTGTGTTGTGCTGGTATGAGTGGATCAGACACAGCAGTGCTGCTGGAGTTTTTAAACACTGTGTCCACTCACTGTCCACTCTATTAGACACTCCTACCTTGTCAGTCCACCTTGTAGATGTAAAGTCAGAGACGACAGCTCATCTGCTGCTGCACCGTTTGTGTTGGTCATCCTCTAGTCTTTCATTAGTGGTAACAGGATGCTGCCCACAGGGCGCTGTTGGTGGGATATTTTTGGTTGGTGGACTGTTCTCAGTCCAGCAGTGACACTGAGGTGTTTAAAAACTCTGCTCCGTGAGGGTCCATGGATGTCCTGACCACTGAAGAACTCTGTATGAAGTAATTGTTAGGAAGAGTTCAACCACTACCACTTGTAACTCAGTTCCAAGGGGCAAGGGAACACGCGAAAACGAGGGGTAAGGGTAAAGAGAAGAAATGGGATTGGACCCACTCAAAAGCTGTTGACTTGTGTTTGAAAGTAAGTAGCTCGAAGAACATTATGCAGGTCAGTGAGAGTGCAAGCGCTAGCAGCTGTGCTAATAGCATGTTCCTGCGTTCACCATGAAAGCCAATAAACAGCACTGTGACTAACAGACACTTAATGTGTTGTGTAACGGTGTGTAATTAAGGAGAAAAAGACTCAGGTTGTGGTTTGTGGTGCGACTCCAGCCCCAGGCTGCTGCCTTTCCACCAAATTTAATTCAAATTGGACTCAAGCCCTTTGTACGTCTTGAAAGAAAGCCTGGGGAAGAAAGCACTTGGCAGGCGGCGTAGATTTATTCACAGCTTAGAGAGAGGGTTAAGCCTGAATCAGAAAGCATAGGATTGATGCATGTTTGCAGCAGGATATGTGTGGGAGTGCGCATGCACGGTTGTCTAATGGTTGAGGGCAACAGATGCCTGATTGACCGGGATCACAGGCACATGCACACAGAATCTACACATACTTTAGCAACATCAAGAGGACGTCTTCCATCAAAGTGACTGTTGTGGCACTCTCTTTCTCTCGCCACACTACAAAGTGTTGCCCATGAGAAGCCCATCAATTATTCAGCGGTGCAAGTAGGCAGTACAATAAAAGCAGAATCTTCTCTCCAGATTGTGCTGAAGGAAGAGAAAGATGCCAAAAGGGATCTTCGGTGTCCAGCTGCGGATTCGCAGCGCCGCTTACTCGGCTCCACACTGCCCTCCGCAGGCCAGCTAGAGTAAAGGCATGAGAGACAAGGAATCCCATCAAGGTCACACTCAGTCAGCAGATATGCTCCTGCAGTCTGATGTCTCTGCATTGTAGCACGTTACACTGAGCTGCTGCTGTACAGGAATAAACGTCACCGGCGAGAGATCCAAGGAGCTTATGCTAGGCTAGAGACGAGAGCTCATACACTCTGGCAGGTTTCGTTTTGTAAATGTCTCCTTTCTTGGTAGGACACTAAAGAGAGGAAAACGGAGAAATGCGTGTTTGCTCTGGCCATGGGAAATCCCTCGGGTAAACAAAGACGCATCCCAGAGGAGGAAAGCAGATGGAGAATGTTTGAAGTCGCATAACAAAAGAGGAACAACGAGCATCGCCAGGCTGGTATGGATCCACTATATAAAGGTTAATCCTCCAGCATCCATTCACTGGAGTGAGCAACAACTACGTCCAAAGATCAAACAGACTGCAAAAGATCAAACGAACTGCACGCTTTAGTTCCAAAGCTGCAGATGGGAAAAAAGTGTCTACTGCTGCTCTTCTCTGTTGGTCTTTCAAGCTGAAAATGGATTCATTTCCATGCAGCTTGCATCACAAACTTCTGTTTAGAACAAGAAAATGAATAAACAGGAACTAGAGTCAGTCATATTTTAGATTTATTCTAACTGAACAAAACAATAATTGTGATTTCCAATCCATGCACCTCACATCCAACAATAAAGGAAGCCTTGTGCATCTTTGACACAGTGATAGGAAACATGGTGGCACAACGAAAGCGCTGATTCCGCATTTCACTCTGGACAACATGGTCATGCACACTGGTAACTCAGATTTGAACGAGTTTAAGCAGATGGCAGCAAATTCTCAGCATGGATTACTGGTGAGACGTTTGGTTCTATAGGTATAATATAGCCCAAGACAATGTTGTGCTTTCAGCTTATGCAGTAATGTTGATACATATGGCAGTTAAAAAAGGGGGAGTAACTTAACTACAGTAGCTAGCAGTGTAGCTCAAGGTGTCGAATTGCTCACAACATTAATGCTACTATAGGTAGTTAAGGTGGAACGGGAAATTTATGTAGCTAGCTACAGAGACATCAGCAAACTACTAGCAATTTTTAATGCATGTCATGAAGGAAAGGACAATAGTACACTGAAGTTTAGTTAGCTTAGTTACACTAAACTAAGACAAAACAATTCTTATTGTCATTTTTAACAGAGAAATTTCTCACATTTGTGGGTTTCTTTGGTCTCTTTTTCAGCCATCTTGCCAGTTTTCCTTTTTTTTCTCATAACTCTCTATCTGAAGTCTGAAAAACCTCAGTTTGGAGGGTCATGTAGCTCTAACAATTCACCCTACCCCCCCTACCTCAACAAAAATTTAAATTCCTGTTTGAGCAGCTTTCAGCTCAGTTTCAACTTAACCATAATATAAGTCAATGGAATCAGGCTTATTTAGTAATTCTGGGTCAATTCTTTTGGTCCATTCATCATGAACTTCACCCATAATGTGAAGGACAACAGGTATTTCCAAATTATGTCACAAACTGAAAAACCATATGCTAATTATTCAATGCAGCATCATCAGACTCTCATAACTAACTGGGACCCTGATGGCAGATTTTTGCCAGACAGCATAATTGATGCTTTATTGATGATGGTTGACAGTCTGGTGGCCAGAAGGTGGGCATTCTTCATTCCAGGGCTTCACCTCTGCCCAATCTATCTCATATTATAAACAGTGAAAGTACCAGAAAGGTTTTTTTGGAGCAAAACCGTTTTGAAAAACATACTGAAACAAGCAATGTGGCCTGTGCAAAGGTTATTTAACATTTCACCTTTTATCTTTTAATACATTAAACATAAATAGAAACTGTGCGCTACAATAAGCAGGAAAACGCCACGGATCAGAAGAGTTTATCCTTCATATCTATTCATTTGACCTCACCAGGTGTGATAATACATGTAAGAATACATGTTAAGTGTCAAGGATAAAGCTAATTATGGCTTGTTTATAGCTTTTTTCTTCTTTTCTTATGGCAGATTTCCAGCGTCTCCTGTTCCAAACAGCCCCCATTAATAATTTACATCCACTGTAGCTCAGAACTCTCTGAACGGCGTCTGGATTTCATGTGATTATCCCGACTCGAGTCAGAAGGGGATTTGCAGGTCCTTCAGTATTTGTTGTTGTGCACCAAAGGAAATGTCAGAAGCAAACATGGCGATGGAGTCACAGGCACGTCTGACTGATTCCAGCACACTGAACTGATTTGTAAGTACAGCACAAAAGGTGAGGAGCAGATTTAAAGTCAAATACTGAGAGTTTACCCCCATTACTCTGCTCCCATTTACTCACCCGTGACCCAACAGAATGGAAAACAGACAGATGGAGCACCTGGCATTGCCATCCGTAACCACAGGGCATCATTGTAACGTGGGCTTTTTCTTACTGTAATTAGTTGGCATGTTCTTACTATGTGCCAACACCTGTTTGTGTTTCTCCACAGGCCCAGATCGAGTGATCCAGTGTGTCACGGTCAAATCCTCCCCCAGGCCTGCACCATCCACCTGCACATTAGCATTACTCTAGCCAACTGCACACAGACTGCTTCTGCATTAAAGCAATAAGCCACGAGAGGCCATGTGTTACTGTGGTTTTAACATGGGAAGGGTGTTCTGAGTAAAGCTCCCTTCCCTGTGATAAAATTGCAGTAACGCATAACAAGTGGCAATAAGCTCAAGTGGCTTATTGCTTTTATAAAATGGAAGCTTATTGCATATATTTTGCAAGAAATGTAGTCCCTTTAGCCTATGGTGTCGTTGCCAAGCAACCATGGACTGTCCAGAGTGGACCAAACCACTCTGAATGACTGAGAGTGGAGGGCAGTGAAGAGGGAGAGCAAGGGACCTGGAAGTTGTACTTAAGTCCACTTGCTTCTCAACCCTTACTGCCGAGGTTTTAACACCACTGAAAAACGGAGTGGTTTTGATCAGTTACTGTTTGAATGTCTTATTGGCACGTTAACTTTAACGGCCTTAGAATAAATGCACTGCTGCATGAAAGCTGCTTGAACTTCCCATGAATTCAAGGACTTGGACACACCTGCAGTCCTGCATCTGCCAATCCAGACCATTGGACATTATAAGACAAAGGTGAGGACGCATTGTTTGTCCACTGTATAGATGATGAAGGTAGTTTTAATCCCGCGCTGTAGAGGATCAGTCAGTAAAGCCTGATCAACCCAGTGGGACTCATTCAGCTTTAAACCAGCACAACCAGCACGTACAGTAGTCAATAACACATACTGACCTTTAGAGTCTCTCTCTCTCACACACTCCTGTCTCACTCTCTGTTGTGTCTCTTTCTCTTCCTTTCGCTCTTTCTCACTTTGTCATTTTCTTCTGTCTCTTTCACACTCTCTTGTCTCTCTCTTATTCCCTCTATTTCTCCCCTCTCTATTCTCTCTCACTAACTCCCACTGTTTTGCTTATTCATTCTCTTGCTTCTGTCTCTCTTTCAGGCTATTGCTTCTGTCTCTCTCTCTCTCTCTCCTCACTCTCTCTCCCTTACTCTATCTTCTGTTCCTCCCTTTCTCTTTCTCTTCTGTCTCTCTCTCTCTCTTTTTGCTCTGTTTGTTGTTGTGGTCAGTTAGCTGGACCGCGGCCCAGAGCTGGTTGTGTTGTTGAAGGAGTGAATGAGAGGAGAATATCCGCAGTGTTTCGCAGCGTGAATCTGATCCAGTTTTCATGCCGCATTAAACTTGTTAATTTCATGATCCAGTGGTGGTGTTAAAGCAGTGGATTTGTCCATAATTGCAGTGATTTAAGTTTGTGATCCGCTGCAGTGACTAAACACGGCTGAGAACAGCAGTGAAATGGACAGAGGAATGAAAAAGTGTGCCAGAAACCGAGAATCAATGACCAGACATGAGTCACGGGACATTCTCTGAGCTGATGTCCAGTTAAAGGAGACAGACACAAATATCGCTATCAGTTCAGTGGGGTTGAGAAGGTTTGAAGGAGAAGTTAAGTTTGAGAAGGTTATAGGTTAGGTTTGAGGAGATGAGACCACACACATATATATATATATATATATACCCAGATACTGCATTATCTGTTCTCTATCTGAGGTGATACACGTCTGTGTGTCCGCCATGTTGGAGAGGTCAAGATCCGCTTGTAAACAAATTCGCTTGTATTGGGAGACGATGAGTCTTAGGATTAAATCAGCCACAACTTCCTTATTACCCGATTTTCACCAAATCTGTGTAGTTATAATCCTCAGACTCAGATTAATCTGGGCTGCATGGGCTACTCTCGGTAGATTTTATTTCTTTAGTAACCGATCGTGATAACTAGCCATCCGGACCAGCAGGGAAGTATTCAGTCTGCACCTGATGCTAAATAGTGAGAGTTTAGAGTTTATAGAGTTTAGTGAGTTTAGTGAGAGTTTAGTGAGAGTAAAAACACACATCAGCAAATCCATCAATGCGTGAATCACTTCAATTAATATTAATACAAATAAAAATAAAATAAACCTGCAAACCACAGTAAGGAGGACGAAGTCGAAGTTCCTATTCGTCAGCTTCTTGTTCGAATTTTCCCATTCCACCTTAAATGGTGCAGCTTCAGGCACTAGAAAGTGACTGCTGCACCATTTAAGGTAGAGCAGGAAAATTTGAACAAGAAGCTGACAAATAAGACTTCAGCTTTGTGTAAGAAGGTGCTAAACGTTAATCTATTGTGAATATCTACACAGGTTCAGGGATGATATAACCGACCTACAAAGCATTAGCCATCTTCTACATGAAGACCCCTGAATAGACTATTAAATGAAATAAGCTGACTATAAAACCAGCGGAAAAACAATCACATCACCAGATTCTCTGTGCATCACCAATCACACAGCCATGTCTACACATAAACATCACACAAACAATAAACATCACACAGACTCACTGCGTCCCCTTGTTATATAATCCTATCCTATACTGTCTAGTATCATTTTGACAGTATCTTTCTGAAACTGCCGCTCTGTAATGCTACTGAATGCAGTCCACCAGTGATGTTGACCTCCCCAAACTGGCGGCGCCGTTAACGTGCTTGGCTGGACCCAACGCAGCATCTAGGTATGTATATCTATGGGTGAGATGTGAGGCTTGAGAAGGCTGATTGTGGATTTGAGAAAGCTGAGATGAGTAGTTGTGTTTGAGAAGGATTAGCGAGACAATAGGTTTAAGAGGATTGAGATTGAGCAATTGAGAGGCCACATGAGAGAAAGTTAATTTAACTGTCTGCTTAACAAGTCATTAAGTTAAAAGGAAACAGAAACATGTTGTTTTTATTTCCCCTTTTTATGAGTGCAAACGAAAACATGACACTTTCATAAATGTAGGTCTAGTGAGGTGGTGTAGTATCATGCAAACACACTGTTATTATTAAGGGACACCTAATTTAAAGCGGGACCAGAATCCTTCACATCAAATATTCATAAACTGACCTCAAAATGAGGAAAAAAAATCACTTCATCACCTGAGGGTAGTACCTGAAAATAAATCAAACTAATTAATTCCAACACAGTCAAGGAGCACTTTAGTCATATTTCATTAAACATTAATTTCAGGATTGCATGTAGAGCAGCGGTTCATAATAATAGGAAATTTCAGGATCTCACTGCGCCGCAAGAAAACTCTCCGGGCACGTCGAAGGTGCGGGTGAAATGGACAACGATGGTGTGAATTAGGGCTGAGCAAGATGGCAGTATTTGTCACTATGATGATAAGTTATGTCACATAATGTCACAGTAAGCTTTTATGAGCATACTTGGGATAATGCCAGTACTCATTATCCGTATTATCCTTATCCATCCAAGTAATCCAGTACTTGTTGGGGCAGTCGTGGGCTGGAGGTTAGGGAACTGGCCCTGTGAAGGCCAGATGGTTGCTGGTTTGATCACCAGCACCGACAGTCCATGACTGAGGTGTCCTGGAGCAAGACATCAAACCCCCAATTACTCCCTGGGTGTTGTGGATAGGGCTGCCCACCTCTCTGGGCAAGTGTGTTCACTGCCCCCTTGTGTGTGTGTGTGTGTGTGTGTGTGTGTGTGTGTGTGTGTGTGTGTGTGTGTGTGTGTTCACTAGTGTGTATGTGGTGTTTCACTTCATGGATGGGTTCAATGCAGAGTTGAAATTTCCCTGTTTGGGATAAAAAACTGTCACATTACTATAAAAACCAGTTCTAACTTCATGTTGAGTTCCAAAAAGAGCATCTCTAGGGCTGGTTAAATGGAGTACATGCATTCCAATAACTGCAGCTCTTATTACAAAAAGCAACTAAAAGCTGAAGCTGATCTTCTGGTTGTTCCACCGTTCTTTTATAATTTCTGCATTAATCAATCATTAAGACGTAAACAGAGTCATTCAGAGTGGTTTGCTGTGATATGGTGGGTTGCTAGGGGTCGCCATGACTACAACCCAAATATAGACATTTTATTTACTATGCAAAACCACCAGTGAACATACCCAAGTCTCCTGAGCTTTTATATGTTGAATGTTGATGAGGGTATTTATAACCACTTCATGTGGTAACTTTCTGTGAGGGAGCTTTTAGAGGTGGACATCTGGTTCCTATCACTACCACTGTGAACAGTTCTGACTCTAGAAAAGAGCGTTTCACATGAAAACACTCTGAATGAATCTGTTTGCACAGTAATGTTTTAATATTCCAATTTAATGTTAGAATTGGGTGATGTGGATGACCAAGACCCCCAGTGATTTATTACAGAGTGAGACTCGCTGCAATGAACCCATGAAGGGGGTCATTCAGTGACCAATGATCCGTTAACAAGATGATTTAACTTGGGAAATCAGGATCAGGTCAAAGTTCAAAAGGGAACAATTTGCTAGGTCATAAAGAATCGATCAAGCAGCAGCGTAGTGTGGTTGGCTTGATGTGACGAGGGAAACAATAACTAGGCATTTACAAACATCAAATAAACAAATGTTGCTCAGCGCCGCCCTCTAAAGGTGTCATTAACAAACATGTAGTAAACAAATGTTGCTCAGCGCCGCCCTCTAAAGGCATCATTAACAAACATGTAGTAAACAAATGTTGCTCAGCGCCGCCCTCTAAAGGCGTCATTAACAAACATGTAGTAAACAAATGTTGCTCAGCGCCGCCCTCTAAAGGCGTCATTAACAAACATGTAGTAAACAAATGTTGCTCAGCGCCGCCCTCTAAAGGCGTCATTAACAAACATGTAATAAATGTTGCTCAGTGCCGCCCTCTAAAGGCGTCATTAACAAACATGTAGTAAACAAATGTTGCTCAGCGCCGCCCTCTAAAGGCGTCATTAACAAACATGTAATAAATGTTACTCACCGCCGCCCTCTAAAGGCGTCATTAACAAACATGTAATAAATGTTGCTCACCGCCGCCCTCTAAAGGCGTCATTAACAAACATGTAGTAAACAAATGTTGCTCAGCGCCGCCCTCTAAAGGCGTCATTAACAAACATGTAATAAATGTTGCTCACCGCCGCCCTCTAAAGGCGTCATTAACAAACATGTAATAAATGTTGCTCAGCGCCGCCCTCTAAAGGCGTCATTAACAAACATGTAATAAATGTTGCTCAGCGCCGCCCTCTAAAGGTGTCATTAACAAACATGTAATAAACAAATGTTGCTCAGCGCCGCCCTCTAAAGGCGTCATTAACAAACATGTAATAAATGTTGCTCACCGCCGCCCTCTAAAGGTGTCATTAACAAACATGTAATAAACAAATGTTGCTCAGCGCCGCCCTCTAAAGGCGTCATTAACAAACATGTAATAAATGTTGCTCAGCGCCGCCCTCTAAAGGTGTCATTAACAAACATGTAATAAACAAATGTTGCTCAGCGCCGCCCTCTAAAGGCGTCATTAACGACCATCAAATAAACAAACTTTGCTCAGCGCCGCCCTCTAAAGGCGTCATTAACAAACATCTAATAAACAAACGTCGCTCGCCACCGACCTCTAAAGGCGTCATTAACAAACATCTAATAAACAAACGTCGCTCACTGCCGCCATCTAAAGGCGTTGTTAATAAATATGTCTTTTTTAAGCCAAGTGATAAAAACACACCCAATTCTAATTGTGTTTGCTACACTGTAAATAAATGATTATAAAATCTAATAACTATGGAAATTAAGCTCAAATAGATTGTAATCATTATAACAGGCCTTACTGCACCAGACCTCAAAAACAAGGCACAAGTCTTCTACAGACCATATTCAACATAAAGCACACAGACAAGCACACAATACACTGATATATTATTTAAGTATGAATTCATATATTATTTAAGCCTCAGATGTCTGGAGTTATTATTGCTGCATTGCTATACGTTCAGCATTTACATTGCATAATTATTGAAATCTAGTTACATAACAGGGTTATGTAATGAATTACATTTACATTTGATTTGTGTTCCGCGTGGACAGGTTCAGATCTGCATGTCTGAGTTCTTTGGGTTTATTTGAATGTAAAAAAAGGACAAACATGGCAAAAACATAAAGGATTAATTTTCTCTTCTTCTGCTTACAAACACAGAAGCGATGTGGAGTGAAAGTTTAGAATCTCCACTTTTCTCACAATTTCTTCCACCTTTTCAGTGAGTCCTGGGTCAGAAATGATTCAACTCACGAGGGTCTTTTTTCCTAATACAGTTATGTGCAAACGTTTGGGCGTCCCTGGTTACATTAACTTGCATTTTGTGAGTATAAATAAGTGACACCTCCTCTACTGAGAACACATTTCTGCTCATCTTAACACCCAGTTACTGTTTATTGAGTAAAATATCTCAGCACACGGTTTCTCATTCAGCAGCTACACTCTCACCATGTCAATAATACAGAACATATGTTATTATTAACAAAACATGACATTATTCACTCTGATTTGTGTTTCCCACAGAAAGACTCAGGAGGGCTGAGTGAAGGAAGACATTTTAAATCTTTGATGGGATTTTATGAGTCGAAAGATAATAATTCTGTAGAAATCAAAGCATCTTTGGTGTCGGGTCCCATGTGCAATACTTGTAAAATATCTAGTGTAATTTAATACTTCAGGAGTTTAAAAACTCCAGCAGCACTGCTGTGTCTGATCCACTCAGACCAGCACAACACACATAAATAGCACCTGCTCTGTGAGGGTCCATGGGGGTCCTGACCACTGAAGAGCAGGGTAAAAGGGGGCTAACAAAATATCAGAGAAACAGATGGACTACAGTCTGTAACTGTAGAACTACAAAGTGCTCCTATACAGTAAGTGGAGCTGATAAAATGGACAAAGAGCGTAGAAACAAGGAGGTGGTCATGCCTGATTGGTGTATATTATTTAGTTTTTCTTCACTCTAGCTTCAGTTCTTCATCTCACTTTGTCTACTTAAGTGCGTCGCTCAGCTCTCCAGATGAAAATGGCAGCAGAAGTGAACATAGTTTCAGTGGCTGAAGGAATAAAGGAGCAGTGGTTTCGAAGGTGTTGCTGTTCTGAGGGTAAAGTATGTGAGTGAAAGCCTCTGGTCCTCAGAGAGCGTTTTGTCCTCCTTATCACGAATTAACCTATCACTCTCTACTTACCACATCACTAACGGCTAATCCCTGAGCCCACAGCCACCGTTATCAAAGTCGCGCTCCATCTGTGTACCGCTCTCAGAGCGAGGCCACTTCAAATGCTTTCCAATTTCATTCCCATTTCTTGGGCGATTTATTGATTTTGTGTCCTTGTTCAATAATGATCACCTTATCTTTTTATATTCATCTGCCTGATGCAGTAGGTTGATATTTTAGAGTGCTCTGTGTTAACTCTCTGTCTTATACACTCCCCCCAGCCACTTTATTAGAAACACCTCACCTTGTTGCTCCACCTTGCTGGTACACAGTTAAGGCTGAATTCATGTGAGCAATTGAGGGCAGTGTCCAAACCAGAACAGACAGAAAATTAAGAGAAAAGTCTTGCGTTGTTTTTGTAATATTTAAAAGTCTGGTTATATCAATGTTGCATCTCTTCTGCCAGCTGATCCTCAATTTTGGGCAGAACTTTTGGTGCCAACTGTCACAATTGCCCCCTCCCAGTCCTCCATGTGATTTTGTTTACCTCTGGTGTTGTAGATGTGCTTCCTTGTTTTGATTCTTCCCTGTTCTGCCCCCTTGTTTCTAGACTCCGCCCTTGATTGCTTTCACCTATGTCTTGTTAACCCTCGTTGTTCTTGTATTTAAGCCGTGTGCTTTCCCTTGTTAGTCGCTGGTCTTTGCATGGCATTGTTTCCACTTAATAATTTTGCTTGTTTTAAGAAATAGCTTTTTAAGAGAAATATCGAGAATTGCATTTATGGGCATTCTTATGAACTTCCTAGTGTTTGTCTTAAGAATCTTCCTGAGTTTTTTCTTAAGAAAGCTTTCGTGAATCTGGCCTCTGGACCTGGAGAACGACCTTCCTTTAGTTTAGATCTAATCTTTAGTGTAGTTCTAATCTGTATCCAATCTGCTGCCCTACCCATAACTTACCTCTAGTACAGACGTGCCCAGTCCTGATCCTGAAGATCTCCCACCCTGGGCAGTTTAGATCCAACACATCAGGCTGTATTATGCAGATACCCCTGAAGGCTGAATGAATAACCGACTCTAAATGTAGGTATTGTGATATAAACTGAGTCTGTTCTACAGTTTCTCATTAGACTGAATGAATAACCGACTCTAAATGTAGGTATTGTGATATAAACTGAGTCTGTTCTACAGTTTCTCATTAGACTGAATGAATAACCGACTCTAAATGTAGGTATTGTGATATAAACTGAGTCTGTTCTACAGTTTCTCATTAGACTGAATGAATAACCGACTCTAAATGTAGGTATTGTGATATAAACTGAGTCTGTTCTACAGTTTCTCATTAGACTGAATGAATAACTGACTCTAAATGTAGGTATTGTGATATAAACTGAGTCTGTTCTACAGTTTCTCATTAGACTGAATGAATAACTGACTCTAAATGTAGGTATTGTGATATAAACTGAGTCTGTTCTACAGTTTCTCATTAGACTGAATGAATAACTGACTCTAAATGTAGGTATTGTGATATAAACTGTGTCTGTTCTACAGTTTCCCGTTGGGCTGAATGAATAACCGGCTCTAAATGTAGGTATTGTGATATAAACTGAGTCTTTTCTACGGTCAGTGAGCAGAAGAAGCTTGGGGTTTCTCAGAAAGTGGATGAGGAGAGTGAGTTTGATTCATTATCGTCTCCTGTCTGAGCTGTAGTTTGTAGAAGGTGTGGTTTAGTGGACTGGAGCTGACTGTAATAGAGGGTTTGTAATGAGATAACACATCTTTTGCCGAGTCGTCAGATTAATGATACGAACCTCCACACCAGCCGGAGTGCCGGACATGGCTCCATTAGCATCCTCAACAGGTCTGATAAACTTTCTCACTCAGCTTAATTATTCTCCACATCCCTGTGGTCCTAATTAACTCCCATTACAACAAAGATATTATATACCCTCTCTTCGTCTCTCCCTCTCTCTCTCTTTCTCTCTCTCTCTCCCTCTCTCTTTCCCTCTCTGTCTCTCTCTCCCTCCCTCTCTCGGTCTCTCTCTCTCTCTCTCTCTCTCTAAAATTCTCTCATTTTGACAGATAAAAACAAATATGATCATAAAATGAACAATACTAAGCTCTGTCTTTTAGTTTACATTAATTTGGAGTAGTAAAAATATCTGATATTGTATATGCAACTCAATTTGTAATTAAAAATAAAGGCTGTCTTGCTGTGTATCATTTTAGGGCTCATCAATAAAATCAATAAAAAACACATCCACCTTATGCTAGTTGTTTATTTTTACTCATAATAACCAACAGAATGAATCACCATGAAAATGATTTCACTTTCAGCTCACAGACACTCCAGACTAACCAGCTCTGAAAAGGTATCCAAGGTACTACTTGTTTTCAAGATCTGTATATGCAAAAACAGGGTAGGTAGGTAAATTTTTGATCAAAAATGATGCACGCTTATAATGATATCAAATTTCTGTTAGCACTTACATGCCAAATAATGGCATATCTGAGCAACCCAGGGTCTCCTGAAAACAACAACATATGGCATGTGTGACTGTCTGATGTAAATACTTTATAATTGCAATTGTAATTGTAACTGACCCAAAATGGCAAAAAAAATCCCCAAAATTTGAGTATTCTAAGCCTTAAAAGACCTTTAAAAGACACGGAAAGAGATTTAACAGTTATCTCTAGCTCATGTAGCTGTAATATCAAGTAATTACATGTAATATTTTTAGGTTTCCTACAAGTGGCTATACTTTGCAGTTGATGTTTTGGCACGGATTTGCTGAGCTTCTTTAATACTGCCCTTTTAGTGGTTGAGTTTGACAGCTCTGTATTAACTCAAATCACATTTCTAGCAGTAGCCAATTAAACATTTTGAGTGAATTTTTATTCTATTTTATATGTCAATTTTACCCTGTTTTTATGGTTGTACAGATGATAGGCTGGTTAAAGCCTTATTTGGTCCATACTAAAAAACAATAGAAGCTCTAAGAAACCCAGATCCACATCACCGTCACCCACACACCGCCATTAATCCAGGCTCATTAATTTAGCATCAGGCACTGATGTTATATGGAGTAAAACGTCTTCCTCGCCTCACATTATTCTGCACTACAGCTCGGCTGCTGAATATTTCATGGTACACAATATGTAAAAGCGGCCCAATTTCCCAAGCAGCACAGGTCTATAAAAGGAGAGAAGTGGAGAAACACAGCGGCTCATACATCGTAATCCGATTCATGTTTTCGTATAAACTCCCTTGTGTTGGCACGAAATGAAGCGCACGCGACTAGTGTTGGCACGGCGGCTATGAAAAATGAATTATGTTTCTATGAAACCACAAAGAAATTATTCATATCAGTCTATATGAATACATTAGTAGTAGTTATTGTGCTAACCGAGTGTTTTGATTTGAGAGCTGCATCAGAGAGTTATATATATAAATGTATTACAGCATTTGTTTTTTCCACTCTGAGAATATGTATCTCTGTGCATATGTTCACATGTCAGGATATCAAATGATTCCTTGACACTTTTAGCTTTGATGCTGGCCTGAGGGAACATGCAGAGTACTTATGCACTCGTATGTTTATCTTTACTGACAGCGGACTCTGTGTGTGTGTGTGTGTGTGTGTGTGTGTGTGTGTGTGTGTGTGTGTGTGTGTGTGTGTGTGTGTGTGTGTGTGTGTAGGTTTATCAGTGTTATTTCATCCAGCTGAATGAAATGAAGTGCTAGAGGCAAAACGACTCCACATACGTCAACAGGTTTTCCGTCTGGTGGTGAGCCATAAACTGGAGAGTGAAAATTAGCACAAGTGGACAAGTGCTGTTACTTCTAAATGCCACAAAAATGCTCTACCCGGCCACTTTATTGGAAACCCGTCCTGTTGAAAGGCAATACAGCATGGCAAAATGGTCTATGCACTGCCCTTCATGGTACTATGTGAGGGTGATGCTGTGTGCTCCAATGTCTGTGACCTTGGTGACCTGTAAATGTTTATGTTCTGAATAGAACATCAAAAGTCTCCCCGAAGGCCTCCTGAAATATATATACATTGTTATACACCAATTAGCTATAACATTATGACCACCTCCTTGTTTCTACACTCACTGTCCATTTTATCAGCTTCACTTACTATAGGAGCACTTTGTAGTTCTACAGTTACAGACTGTAGTCCATCTGTTTCTCTGATACTTTGTTAGCCTCCTTTTACACTGTTCTTCAGTGGTCAGGACCCCCATGGATTCACACAGATCAGGTATGCTGTAACCGATTGTCTATTGGGCTCAAAAACAAGAAAGGAGAAAGGAAATAGACAGGATAAGAGGAAAACGGGGCCCAGTTGTTTTCTGCATGGCCCATTTGTAAGGTGCTGATATCAGAAGTGGCTGGGTAAAATGGTCTAGAACAATACACTTTGACACTTCAAATGGGTGCATTCTCTGCAGACAATGTTTTTCATCTCTTTATCAGAAAAAAGGAATTGAAGCAGGAAACTTTTCTGTTTTATTTGACTTAAATGTTCACACTCTGCCACGACACTGAATATTGGCATTGTCAGCAGGATAGGAAAAAGTCAGGACAGCACCTCAGGGGCCAGATAGACTCATTCCCAGAATAGAAGTGGCCACCAGACAAAAGGTTACATACATACATCTCCATTTTTGTCGTTTTTCATTTTTTGAGACAATTTGAAAATACTCATAGTCCTATATATTGTGTGTAAATTCCATGATGATTGGACCAAAAGAAATGGCCTAAAATCACTTGCAAAGGCTAGTTCCATTGACTTACATTAAAAGTATAGTATGTTTTTACTTTCTCCTGTAAAGTTACAGTTTTGGCAATACAAGGTTTTGATCCGACAACAGCGACATATATGCTGCTAGTAGGTTATGAATATAATCAGCTCTCCTAAAAAGTACCAAGTGAGATGTTTCTGTAACGACAGGGAGTGTGGAGGCGGACGCATACGCTGACATAAGCGACTTTTATTGAGGGCAAATCCAGGGTCGTGGTCATGACAGTCCAGGTTCAAATGGCCAATATGAAGAGATCCCGAGACAAACATGAATAACAGAACACACGCTAAACTGAGAACTAATAGCGAAAGTACAACTCAAACAAGCATACATCAAACAAACAAAACATCCAGCAAACAACAATTCAAACAGCACATCAAACATCAAACAAACATCCCAAACAAAGACCTGCAAACACACAGGGGAAAACACAGGGCTTAAATACATGAGGGTAAACAAGGGACAGGCGGAAACACAGGTGGGAACAATCAGGGACGGAGTCACTAAACAAGGGGGCTGGACTGACCCAAAACAAAGAAAACACGTGGACTAGACCAAAACACAACATGAACACATGGACAGGACTGGAAGGGGCCAATCGTGACAGTTTCTTTGCTGCATTTATGGTGTGAGTGTGTGTACGAGTGAGAAAAATTCCTAGCTAGGTGGATTATAGACAGCTGTTGTGAAAAATAAATGCTGGTCTGAACGGGTAACTCACAGATTCGGCTTATGGCAGATTTGCGGACATTACAGTATTTGGGACAACAAGGACTATAGTTACATGAGTTGAACAGAACTGCAGCAAAACTATTGTTTTAGTCTTGGTCTTAGGGGCTTGGCCAATCCAGTGGCTGCTGTAGCCTGGTGTTCTTGGCCCAATGAGCATGAATGGGAGGCATTGCAGGGAGTTTTAAGTCCTGGGAGTAGTCCTTCATCAATGGTCAGTTCCTGACCACAGATCCACTCTTGGATCGACTCTTTACACTATGTAATTATACACCTAAAGTTGTATGCAAAAGGTTGGACGCCAAATGACATGCTTTTGTTGCTTTTCTAAGTAAAAACATTGACATATCCTTTGCAGATAACACACTTCTTTACATTTTGATGCTTATTTACTGTTTATTTGCTGAATTTGAATAATTTTTGTGTTAAACTCAGCAAATAAAAAGAAAATGTGCTCTAAGATTTGCAGAAAATATTATTTGTGTTTGTTTCTTCATAGAAAATGTCTTCAATTACTTATGACTGTATATATTAAACCTGTAAGATTTCTGATAAAGTGGCCACTGAGTGGAACTACAAGATAGGAGTTTGTAAAGTGGAACAACTGATATGTAAAGACATTTCTTATTGTTCAGTTAAGTAAGTTAAAGACATTAAACAGTTAATAACCTCCCATGCATTTGATAATTGAGAGTGGATCAATTCTGCTGATTTTTAAAATCTGGGCATAATTAAATGGCTGAGATTTAAAGAGAGTTAGTCAGAATAGTTTGGTGTGAGATGTTCTCTTCTGGAGGACCTTACTGATTCAGAATTGTTCACAGTGGTGGTGATAGGAACCAGACGTCCACCTCTAAAAGCTTCCTCATAGAAAGTTATTACATGAAAAGGTCATGAATACTACAATTAACATTCCATATGAACTCAGGTTCACTGGTGGTTTTTGATAGTAAATTAAATGTCTATATGTGTGTTGTAGTCATGGCAATGCCTGATTAGTATCACCACCACTGTGAAGACATCTGAACCATTTCACACCAAACCCCTGGTACCGTGATCGGACGCCACCTGTGCAACAAGTCCAGTTGTGAAATTTCCTCACTACTAAATATTCCACAGTCAATTGTCAGTGAGATTATAACAAAGTGGAAGCGATTGGGAACGACAGCAACTCAGCCACAAAGTGGTCGGCCACATAAAATGACAGAGTGGGGTCAGCGGATGCTGAGTCACATAGTGCGTAGAGGTCATCAACTTTCTGCAGAGTCAATCACTACAGACCTCCAAACTTCATGTGGCCTTCAGATCAGCTCAAGAACAGCGTAGAGAGCTTCATGGAATGGGTTTCTATGGCTGAGCAGCTGCATCCAAGCCTTACATCACCAAGTGCTAGGCAAAGTGTCAACTGCAGTGGTGTAAAGCGCTGCCACTGGACTCTAGAGCAGAGAACTCTAGAGTTCTCTGGAGTGATGAGTCAGACTTCTCCATCTGGAAATCCACTGGACAAGTCTGGGTTTGGTGGTACTTGTCTGACTGCATTGTGCCAAGTGCAAAGTTTGGTGGAGGGGGATTATGATGTGGGGTTGTTTTACAGGAGTTTGGCTTGGCCCCTTAGTTCCAGTTAAAGGAACTCGCTTCAGCACCAAGGGGTTTTGGACAATTTCATGCTTCCATCTTTTGGGGATGGCCCCTTCCTGTTCCGAACATGACTGTGCACCAGTGCACAAAGCAGGTCCATAAAGACATGGATGAGCGAGTTTGGTGTGGAAGAACTTGACTGGCTTGCACAGAGTCCTGACCTCAACCCCATAGAACATCTTTGGGATGAATTAAAGTGGAGACTGTGAGCCAGGCCTTCTCGTCCAACATCAGTGTCTGACCTCACAAATGCTCTTCTGGAAGAACGGTCAAAAATTCCCATAAACACACTCTAAATCCTTGTGGAAAGCTGTGTGAAGCTGTTATAGCTACAAAGGGTGGGCCAACATCATCTGAAACCCTATAGATTAAGAATGGGATGTCACCCAAGTTCATATGTGTGTGAATGCAGATGACCGAATGCTTTTGGAAATATAGTGTATGATCTATACAGTTATGTGACATAAAGGAGGAGTTAAATGCACATAAAATACAATCTGTGGCATCAAGGCAAAGAGAATGAGGACTCGTCCTTTAGATCTTCCTTGAAAACTTTAACAATGGCCTCAAAACAGAATAAAGTTTCAATAAGTGAGGAGTGAACAGGCTTGGGAGAGCTTTCCTGCATAGTCCAAAATAGAAGGCCTCTCAAAATAAGACAGATTGAAAACAATAAGAAGAAAATAGATAAATGCCTGGTGGCGACTTCACAGGCACATTTACAGGATATAAGACGCGTTGGAGTCAATGAAAGCCAGACAGAGCCTGTCTGAACAGCGGGAAACTTTCCGGAAGATGGTTTTAGAGATGAGAAAGGACAGAAATCTGAAACGAGATTAAACAAAAGCTACAAAGGCATGTCGTACCGCGCCTGGTGCTTTTCTCCACTCGCCCTTTTCCTTTATCGCCTCTGACACGCTTGATTCCGCAGTCGCACTCAGCTCGTGAGGCACAGGGAAAGTGCTTAAGAGAGCAAAACAGAAGGTGTCCCCCCGATTACCTGCCCCGCCAACTCTGCTCCAGTTTCAGCAGGTCATCAGTTCCATCAGAGCCCGTCTCACACCATCACCACGACCGAATAACAACTTTTTCCCCTCTGTTCACATTCAGGGTCTCATTTATTCTGTGACTTTAAAGACTTTTTATGTACACATGGCAGTCAGTGGAGTCACGCCCTCTGCCTTTGGGCTAGAATCTGCCAGCCCAACGTTAACATGAAAAATAAATTACTTTATTAATAAATAACTTCATGTGTTTGCAAAATAATGATGGACACATCTCTTTCCCAGTCATAGCCATCTCAAAGTGCTACTTCTTCCATGAAACAAAGAAGAAACTTTCCTCAGAATTCCTCAAAACAAACAGCAAGGACAGCGGTAACTGGTGGTAAGTTTGTCAGAATGATTAGAGTAAGAAGGTAAAAGGTATTCATCTGGATGGTGGAGCTGTTTTCCTGCAGTTGAACAGGTTGTATGTGAGCTAAAATAAAAGCTAAAATAGAAACTATTTGCTTACATTTTTGCTCATGATTGATCTGATTCCTCTCCCACTTCCAAAATGGCCACTCTAACACGTAAGGCCTTCAATCCAGCTCCTGAAGTCCTAACCAATAGGACAGCTTGTTTAGCTGTATCTACCTAGATACCTGATTGGGCACATTTTTACAGAGCATTTCAAGATTGTAACATTTACATTTACGGCATTTGGCTGACGCTCTTATCCAGAGCCATTTACAATTTGATCATTTTACACAGTTGGCGAAGGCAGTGTTAGGAGTCTTGCCCAAGGACTCTTATTGGTATAGTGTAGGAGCTTGTCCAAACAGGGGATTGAACCCCAGTCTACAGCGTAGAAGGCAGAGGTGTTACCCGCTACACTATACCAACCACTACAGCTACACTGTAACCAACCAAACCTCCAAACAAAACTTATATGGAAACTACAAAACTTGTGTAGCCCAGTACAAAAGGATATAATGGCGTTTTAGGGCCACTGTTAATAAAAGTAGTCGTAATGAAGTCATAGTATTTTGAGAATAAAGTCGTAATATTTTAAGAAAAAATGTAAAAAGGCAGCACAGTAGCACAGAGGGTAGAGCTGTTGCCTCACAGCAAGAAGGGCCTGGGTTCCATTCCCCAGCCAGGCAACCCCGGTCCCAAGCATGTTGTTTGCATGTCTTCCTTGTGTTTGGTGGGTTTCCTCCCACAGTCCAAAGATATGCAGTTAGGCCAATTGGACATGCTACATTGCCCCTAGGTGTGTGTGACTGTGTCTGTCTGTCTGCCCTGTGATGGACTGGCGACCTGTCCAGGGTGTATCCTGCCTTCTGCCAGATGACTGGTGGGGGTGGTAACATTTTGAGAGAAAAGTCAACGTTGAAGTGGCTTTTCAAAGGGAGGGCAGTAACTCCTTATGTTAACATGAAGGGCGTTGGTTCTTGGTACTATGTAGAACCATTGTTTTAACTAAAGAACCACTTTTTTAAGAGTGCACGTTTCTAATTAACCTCATTCTGATCACTGCCTTGCAAATTTCAGTACACTCCCTTATTTTAAATAAAAGGATGCTGACGGGGGATAAAATAAAAGAAAGATGTACCAAAATAAATATGACAAGCATCATATTAAATAAAAGTCAACTAGATATTATAGACTTGTACATTTTTATGTTGGACAGTAGTCATTAGACCCCATTGGTAGCCAAAAAGATGGCCAAACATGGAATTTTATTTTACACATCAGTGATACACTCCCAGAAATAAAGGTACTAAACTGTCACTGGGGTGGAACCCTCAAGGGTCCATCTCAGTACCTTTAGTCAGGGAACATAACTGAACCATAATCCACTGAAATGATATGTTCTAAGCTGTACTGACTCCACACACCCCGCCTCGCCTCCAGGCTTTTATTCTACTGTTCTGTTTTAAAAACATTCGGTTATGAAAAGGAACAAATACCAACTTTTCACCTGGAGATAATTATTTAAGGTGCACAATCAGACTGTAAAACCACTGCTGTTCCTTTGAGGGAACATTTACATTGTTTGTACCTTGATGAATGAAAAATGAACTTGAACAGAACCTTTATTTCCAACAGTGTTGGTTGCGGAGAACTGGGTGTGTTTGTAATGTAAGCCAACTCTAACTCTAACCAACATTCCCAGAGAGATTTCATGCAGTGGCTGAAGGGAAGAAACTGAAACCACTTGTCTTAGTGATTGAGAGTCATTTGCAAAGACAGAGCCCAAATATGAGGTGCGCTGGGTTAGAGGGCTGAGTGATCACTTTCTGAAGGTCTTTTCTCAATAAAGTATTGACTGCGCTATGGACTGTACAACTACTTCCTGAGAAAACAGTCCAGCTCTTTGATTATTTAAAGAAAAGAGCCACTGACAAAAGCTTCTACGAGGCAATAAATATACAATATGCAAAAGAACAAAAGGTCATTTTTCTCCCTTTGTGCAGGAACTTAATGTTGCTTCGACATTATTTACAAGTCTTAATTAAAGGACTTGGGCCGCGCGACAAATGTCAAGGCTGTTTTTCAGCTTTTCGGTGGAAAATGCCTCCTAGTCAGCAGAGGAAAACATACATTAAGTTGAGGGAAAGGTAATGGCCATTGTGTCACAACGCATCATCTGTAAGGATGCCTATAAATGCCACATTGAATCTGACATCCAATCAGTGTCACACTGCTGTATGAGCATTTAGAGGAGGTGTAATAAGTATTGACGTTAACGTAGTAAGTGGCTCAGGCTGGAGACGAGACGGTGCAAGAGAACAGTGCAGAAAAAAAAGCAGTAAATACAATCACCTTGCAAAATAATACAGCATCATCAAACAAGATAATGAACAATTATGCCCAGCGCAAACTTGTTTATGTGCTCTGAAAGAGTGAGCAGGGATAAATGAAATAATTAGATAAGGCCCAGTTCCTGGAAAACGCAGCAGCGGCGCTGTCCCACCTCCGGTTCAGACGAATGATTCTGTCAAAGTGTCCAATTAGGCTAAATGATGCGCTGCTGTGGACGCTTTATTTGTTTATTTCTAAACAGGTTTTGCTACTGATCTTACCGAGTTAATAGAAACCGAACGACATATGATAACTGCTCCACATTAAATCCACAACCTTTTATTCACAAAAACTTATTTATTTTTATTTATCTACTTACTCACTTGCTGCATTCTCACTGCTCTCGGCTTCTTTCGTCCAATCATCGAGAGTTAATTGAGCAGTATTTCCCACTCCCCTTTAATTTCAATTGAAATCCTGTACCGCCTTGTCCTGGCGCAGTGGGATCCATTAGCAATGCTGTCTGGACCTCCAGGACATTTAACGGTGCTTTAACTTCAATGTTACCTCACACATCAACACTTCCACACTCAGGAGGACTGAGGTAGAGAGTGAGGCAGAGAAGAGGGTTCTCTCTGCAACACAATCTGCAACAAAATACTAGACATTAGAAAAGGGCAAAGCTCCAGCATCGACTGTCAGAAATGTTCTTTTTTCAAATGACAGTATATACGAGCATGTATTGTTATTTTGTATAACATTGCATGCTTAACTGAAAACAGTTTAGAAATGATAATATTTGCAAGAAAAAGAAGAAAGAATCATCGAAAATATCAAAAGTCTCAGTAGCATTAATGCCAACCAATCAGAACTCACTAGCAGTAATGGCAACCAATCAACTCTCAGTAGCAGTAATGCCAAACAATCAGAAACAGTCAGAAGAAGTAATCTTGAGAAATCAGCACTCTGTAGCAGATATACCATTCACTCAGCACTCCATAGCAGACATACCACTCAGTCAGCACTCAGTAGCAGGTATACCACTCACTCAGCACTCTGTAGCAGATATACCATTCACTCAGCACTCTGTAGCAGATATACCATTGACTCAGCACTCTGTAGCAGATATACCATTGACTCAGCACTCCATAGCAGATATGCCATTCACTCAGCACTCCAGAGCAGATACACCAATCACTCAGCAATCTGTAGCAGTTATACCATTCACTCAGAACTCAGTAGCAGATATACCACTCAGTCAGCACTCAGTAGCAGGTATACCACTCACTCAGCACTCTGTAGCAGATATACCATTCACTCAGCACTCTGTAGCAGATATACCATTCACTCAGCACTCTGTAGCAGATATACCATTGACTCAGCACTCTGTAGCAGATATGCCATTCACTCAGCACTCCAGAGCAGATACACCAATCACTCAGCAATCTGTAGCAGTTATACCATTCACTCAGAACTCAGTAGCAGATATACCATTCAGTCAGCACGCCATAGCAGTTATGCGATTCACTCAGCACTCCTTAGCAGATATATCATTCACCAGCACTCTGTAGCAGATATACCATTCACTCAACACTCCATAGCAGATACACCATTCACTCAGCACTCAGTAGCAGTTATAACATTCACTCAGCACTCCATAGCAGATATGCCATTCACTCAGCACTCCGTAGCAGATACACCATTCACTCAACACTCTGTAGCAGATATACCATTGACTCAGCATTCCGTAGCAGATATACCATTCACTCAGCACTCAGTAGCAGATATACCATTCACTCAGCACTCTCTAGCAGATATACCATTCACTCAGCACTCTGTAGCAGATATACCATTCACCCAGCACTCAGTAGCAGTTATACCATTCATTTAGCCCTCCGTAGCAGACATAACATTCACTCAGCACTCCACAGCAGATTTACCACTCACTCAGCACTCTGTACCAGACATACCATTCACTCAGTACTCAGTAGCAATTATACCATTGACTCAGCACTCCATAGCAGACATACCACTCAGTCAGCACTCAGTAGCAGGTATACCACTCACTCAGCACTCTGTAGCAGATATACCATTCACTCAGCACTCTGTAGCAGATATACCATTGACTCAGCACTCTGTAGCAGATATACCATTGACTCAGCACTCCATAGCAGATATGCCATTCACTCAGCACTCCAGAGCAGATACACCAATCACTCAGCAATCTGTAGCAGTTATACCATTCACTCAGAACTCAGTAGCAGATATACCACTCAGTCAGCACTCAGTAGCAGGTATACCACTCACTCAGCACTCTGTAGCAGATATACCATTCACTCAGCACTCTGTAGCAGATATACCATTCACTCAGCACTCTGTAGCAGATATACCATTGACTCAGCACTCTGTAGCAGATATGCCATTCACTCAGCACTCCAGAGCAGATACACCAATCACTCAGCAATCTGTAGCAGTTATACCATTCACTCAGAACTCAGTAGCAGATATACCATTCAGTCAGCACGCCATAGCAGTTATGCGATTCACTCAGCACTCCTTAGCAGATATATCATTCACCAGCACTCTGTAGCAGATATACCATTCACTCAACACTCCATAGCAGATACACCATTCACTCAGCACTCAGTAGCAGTTATAACATTCACTCAGCACTCCATAGCAGATATGCCATTCACTCAGCACTCCGTAGCAGATACACCATTCACTCAACACTCTGTAGCAGATATACCATTGACTCAGCATTCCGTAGCAGATATACCATTCACTCAGCACTCAGTAGCAGATATACCATTCACTCAGCACTCTCTAGCAGATATACCATTCACTCAGCACTCTGTAGCAGATATACCATTCACCCAGCACTCAGTAGCAGTTATACCATTCATTTAGCCCTCCGTAGCAGACATAACATTCACTCAGCACTCCACAGCAGATTTACCACTCACTCAGCACTCTGTACCAGACATACCATTCACTCAGTACTCAGTAGCAATTATACCATTGACTCAGCACTCCATAGCAGATATACCATTCACTCAGCACTCAGTAGCAGACATACCATTCACTCAGCACTCTGTAGCAGATATACCATTGACTCAGCATTCCGTATCAGATATACCATTCACTCAGGACTCAGTAGCAGTTATACCATTCACTCAGCACTCTGTAGCAGCCATACCATTCAGTCAGCACTCTGTAGCAGACATACCATTCAGTCAGCACTCTGTAGCAGACATACCTTTCACTCTGCACCCAGTAGCAGATATTCCATTCACTCAGCACGCCATAGCAGATATGCGATTCACTCAGCACTCCTTAGCAGATATACCACTTACTCAGCACGCCATAGCAGATATGCGATTCACTCAGCACTCCATAGCAGATATACCATTCACTCAGCACTCTGTAGCAGATATACCATTCACTCAGCACTCAGTAGCAGTTATACCATTCACTCAGCACTCTCTAGCAGATATACCATTGAGTCAGCGCTCCGTAGCAGATATACCATTCACTCAGCACTCTGTAGCAGATATTCCATTGACTCAGCACTCAGTAGCATTTATACAATTGACTCAGCACTCTGTAGCAGAAATACCATTCACTGAGCACTCTGTAGCAGATATACCATTCACTCAGCACTCAGTAGCAGATATACCATTCACTCAGCACTCAGTAGCAGATATACCATTCAATAAGCACCCCGTATTAGATACACCATTCGCTCAGCACTCCGTAGCAGATATTCCATTCACTCAGCACTCCGTAGCAGATATTCCATTGACTCAGCACTCAGTAGCAGTTATACAATTGACTCAGCACTCTGTAGCAGAAATACCATTCACTCAGCACTCTGTAGCAGATATACCATTCACTCAGCACTCAGTAGCAGATATACCATTCACTCAGCACTCAGTAGCAGATATACCATTCAATAAGCACCCCGTATTAGATACACCATTCGCTCAGCACTCCGTAGCAGATATTCCATTCACTCAGCACTCCGTAGCAGATATTCCATTCACTCAGCACTCGGTAGCAGATATTCCATTCACTCAGCATTCAGTACCAGATATACCATTGACTCAGCACTCTGTAGCAGACATACCATTCATACAGCACTCCATAGCAGATATATCATTCACTCAGCATTTTGTAGCAGATATGCCATTGACTCAGCACTCCGTAGCAGATATACCATTTACTCAGCACTCTGTAGCAGATATTCCATTGACTCAGCACTCCGTAGGAGATATTCCATTCACTCAGCACTACGTAGCAGAAGTACCATTCACTCTGCACTTCATAGCAGACATTCCATTCATTCAGCACTCCATAGCAGTAATGTTAACAAATCAGCACTCTGTAGCAGATATACCATTCGCTCAGCACTCCGTAGCAGATATTTCATTGACTCAGCACTCCGTAGCAGATATTCCATTCACTCAGCACTCCGTAGCAGATATTCCATTCACTCAGCACTCTGTAGCAGATATACCATTCACTCAGCACTCAGTAGCAGTTATAACATTCACTCAGCACTCCGTAGCAGATATTCCATTCACTCAGCACTCTGTAGCAGATATACCATTCACTCAACACTCCATAGCAGATACACCATTCACTCAGCACTCAGTAGCAGTTATAACATTCACTCAGCACTCCATAGCAGATATGCCATTCACTCAGCACTCCGTAGCAGATACACCATTCACTCAGCACTCTGTAGCAGATATACCATTCACTCAGCACTCAGTAGCAGTTATACCATTCACTCAGCACTCCATAGCAGATATACCATTCACTCAGCACCCTGTAGCAGATATACCATTAACTCAGCACTCATTAGCAGTTATACCATTCACTCAGCACTCCATAGCAGATATAACATTCACTCAGCACTCCATAGCAGATATACCATTCAATAAGCACTCCGTAGCAGATATACCATTGACTCAGCACTCTGGAGCAGATATACCATTGACTCAGCACTCTGGAGCAGATATACCATTCACTCAGCACTCTGGAGCAGATATACCATTCACTCAGCACTCCATAACAGTTATGCCATTCACTCAGCACTCCATAGCAGATATACCATTCACTCAGAACTCTTTGGCAGATATACCATTCAATCAGCACTCTGTAGCAGATATACCATTCACTCAGCACTTAGTAGCAATCAGCACACTGTACTTATAAAGCCATCCATTCAGCACTCACTAGCAGTAATGCTAACCATTCAGAGCTGTACTTTAAGCTTAAAGGGCTTGAGATACAGATGGAGTTTTAACCATTGCCATAAGGTCCTCTTTAACTGGCTCTGCTCACAACTAATGTGTTAGGCATATTCATATTCACAACCATTCATAAAATAACTTTCTCTGAGGGAGCTTTAAGAGGCATTCATTGCTTTGGACATCTGCCTCTTATCAACGTTCTGAGCCAGTAAATTTCTCTGGAACTGCACATTTCACTTCAAACCACTCTGAAAGACTATGACTTAAATATGCAGAAATTTTGAAAAATTAGTTGAATTCTAAATTCTAATATAAAAGTAACAATAGCTACCTTTACACGCAGCCTAATAATTTGTTAATAATGCAACTAATAGCTAATTTGGAATAGAATATATCCATGTAAAGACCTCAATCAGAATGTCTGATTGAGGCTTACAGTTTATATCTGATTGAACAAGGTGGGTAATCCTGTAAATAATCTGTTAAATAAAAGAATAATATCTGTGTAAACGTCTGTATCTGATTACATTCCCTATCGGAAAGTTTAAGTCTGTTATGCAAGTGTTATAAAGGGAAAGATTATAATGTCCAATATGGCGGAGCAGAAACTGGTCTGCAGAGGAGACAAAGTTTATGCTCTGATCTTCAAAAGTCGATGGTGGGATGGACGTCTCAGAACTTCCTCTCGGCCTTCCTTAATAAGGACATGTGAAGGACATTTTCCTGAGTCTGACATCATTTTAAAGCAGTTGAAAACACAAGCACTGCTCACTGCTGTTCATCTGACTCTGACTGGACTCAAGTGATGCTGGTTGACATGGTAACGTCTAAATTAAGTGGTTCTCTACACATGAGTGGCATTTTGGATTGGATTACTTATAATGTGCACGTAAATGGAGACTCAACGGCAAAAATCTTTGCATGTAAACACAGTGAAAAACAAGGGGGCTCATTCACCAACTGTTCTTAAGCAGAAATTTCTTCTAAAAAAATGCAGTTTTCATGAAGATTCTGATATTCACCAGTGTTTTCTTATTTAGGATTTGAATCTACACACACTCAAGAACACAAAGCTGAGAATAGTTCTGTGCTTTATGAACATGTCATAGACTTTTCCTAGGATCTTTCTGAAGAACACATTTAAGAAGATATTGAGGATGAGGCCCAGTGAGAGCTTTGGCCCTGTCATCAGGATTTTGTGAGTTGTGAGTCCTAGTGATGCTACGGCCATCCATGGATGAGGAACAATTGTTGTCTGTCTCTCTGGGTGGGTTAGATGGCCCCCCCATCCCTCATCCAAAATGGGAGCCTGTTTGCTGACACAACAGAATTAGTGTGTTGTGCTATCCAGTGATGTTGGGCTACCAATCCAAAAAGTTTTCCTCTCCGAACTTTTGACAGGCAGTGTACAACCAAAGCAGCAGCATCTTTTTCTGTGGAGCTTTATAAACAGTACGACAGGCAGTTGGATCCATTATTTAACCAGAGGCTTTATTATTAATGACAAATAAGTGGCTCGTTGAACCGTGAACACATCAGCGGCTGGATAAGAATGCTGTTTGTTCATGTTTTCTGGAGTAGACAAGCAAAGAGAAAACCATTTCTGCACCAGCTCGTGTTTTTTTTTTTGTTTTGTTTTGTTTTGTTTTTTTTTCGGGGTGGGGGGGGGGGGGGTGTCTAAAAGTGGAAGTATAATTTGTGTGTGCTGATTGTGGAAGATTATAATGAAGCACAAAATGATGCAGCAGAGTGCAAATCAAAAGATAAACTGCAATTATTGGATGTCTACCAAAGGTGCAGTCAAATAGCAGGGCCATTATTCTCACAATTCTCACTTGTTTTAATCTAGCAAAATAATAGCAGGATTAAAAGCTTTAGGGCTGCATGGTGTACCGCTTGTTAAGCCACTAACTCACTTGAGTGCCAAATTCTCTGTTTCTATATCTGTGTCTGTGTCTTTGTGATGATCCAGCACAGAAATCCAGTTCAAACACATCCTGAGTTGGCCTTTCCATTCCATCTTATCATGAGATCATACGAGACTCACATTCAGAGTTATGAGCCTGTGAAGAGGGGCTGAGATACATGTCACTTGCCTCTCACGATCGGGAACTGGTGGATTCATGTGTCCGTCTACATTCTGTGAGAAAACTGACCAACAGACACTCAGGAAATGACTAAAGACTGACCATCAAGCTGGAAACCCTTCATTTTTCATTCAGTCCACATCAGAGACTCATGTGAAACTGTCAGAGAGATTACAGCTGCTGAAGCTGCTGCAGCGGCTTTGAAAAGCAGTGATGAAGATAACGAAGCATTTTGATATGAAACATATGAGGAGCATGTTATAAAAAGAGTCTTTAAAGGAGAGTTTAAGAAGAGATGAACAAACTGGGAAAATGACCTTAATTAATTAACGGTAATTAAAATTCAATAAGGTCCAGTTAAAGGAAATATCATCAAGCAAAGATCCGGAACATCATAATGTCTAACCTGCATTATGATTCAGAGCCATATACTGTTTACTGAAGTAGCCTAGTAGGAATATCAACATCTTATACAGTCAACAACTGAATATCAAATCAAATGAAGTACAATTCAGTGATATTTCAACATTTGTCAGTTTTCTCTTTTAGAGTCATGTGAAATACAAACCCATTTCCAGTGAAGTTGGGACGTTGTGTAAATCATAAATAAAAACAGAATACGATGATGTGCAAATGCTTTTCAACCTATAGTCAATTGAACACACTACAAAGACAAGATATTTAATGTTCAAACGGATAAACTTTATTGCTTTTTTCCAAATATTCACTCATTTTGATGCCTGCAACACGTTCCAAAGAAGTTGGGATAGGGGCAACAAAAGACTGGGAAAGTTGAGGAATGCTCAAAAAACACCAGTTTAGAACATTCCACAGGTGAACAGGTTAATTGGAAACAGGTGAGTGTCATGATAGGGTATAAAGGGAGCATCCCTGAAAGGCTCAATCATTGCACAAGCAAGGATGGGGCAAGGTTCATCACGTTGTGAACAACTGCTTGAACAAATAGTCCAACAGTTTAAGAACAATGTTTCTCAACATGCCGTTGAAAGGACTTTAGGGATTTCATCATCTACAGGCCATAAAATCATCAAAAGATTCAGAGAATCTGGAGAAATCTCTGCAAGTAAGCGGCAAGGCAGAAAACCAACACTGAATGCCCGTGACCTTCGATCCCTCAGGCGGCACTGCGTTAAAAATCAACATCATCCTGTAACGGATACCACATGGGCTCAGGAACACTTCAGAAAACCATTGTCAGTGAACACAGTTCGTCGCTCCATCTACAAGTGCAAGTTAAAACTCTGCCATGCAAAGCGAAAGCCATATATCAACAACACCCCAAAATGCCGCCAGCTTCTCTGAGCCTGAGCTCATCTGAGATGGACTGACATAAAGTGGAAAAGTGTCCTGTGGTCTGACGAGTCCACATTTCAAACTGTTTTTGGAAATCATGGACGTCGTGCTCTCTGGGCCAAAGAGGAAAAGGACTGTCCGGGTTGTTATCAGCACAAAGTTCAAAAGCCAGCATCTCTGATGGTGTGGGGGTGTGTTAGTGCCCATGGCATGGGTAACTTGCACATCTGTGAAGGCATCATTAATGCTGAAAGGTACATACAGGTTTTGAAGCAACATATGCTGCCATCCAAGCAACGTCTTTTTCAGGGACATCCTGCTTATTTCAGCAAAACAACGCCAAGCCACATTATGCTCGTGTTACAACAGCATGGCTTCGTAGTAAAAGAGTGTGGGTACTAGACTGGCCTGCCTGCAGTCCAGACCTGTGTCCCATTGAAAATGTGTGGCGCATTATGAAGCGCAAAATACGACAACAGAGATCCCGGATTGTTGAGCAACTGAAGTTGTATATCAAGCAAGAATGGGAAAGAATTCCACATTCAAAGCTTCAACAATTAGTGTCCTCAGTTCCCAAACACTTATTGAGTGTTGTTAAAAGGAAAGGTGATGTAACACAGTGGTAAACAAGCCCCTGTCCCAACTTCTTTGAAACGTGTTGCAGGCATCAAATTCAAAATGAGTGATTATTTGCAAAAATCAATAAAGTTTATCCATTTGAACATTAAATATCTTGTCTTTTTAGTGTATTCAATTGAATATAGGTTGAAAAGGATTTGCAAATCATTGTATTCTGTTTTTATTTATGTTTTACACAACGTCCCAACTTCATTGGAATTGGGGTTGTAACTTCCCTCTAACTCACTTTCTTCTCTGACTGCTGTGTGTCTCGCCCTGTTTGTGCATCACTCACTCTTGAGTCTCAGTGCTCATCATAATGCACAGATCTAATTGGCTGAGTAGAGATACGTGTGATATTTACAATGCATGTGATTGGTCTGTGAGTCTCCCGGGACACTAAACCAATACCATAATGACTAGAAATGATAAAATAGAACCACCCCGTCCAAATAAAATAATTAGCCATAGTTTATCGGTTATAGGTCCAGGCCTGCATAGGACCACATCTGCGTCTATTAGTGACCTTTGGCATAGAGAGTTAATCATTGCAATACATGTCTTTGTGATACAATATGCAAATCACAATGGTCTATTTAAGCAACAGAACCCGAGAGGGAATGTGTTATCACGAAATAACATCACGGCTATGATTTGGTCACCATAGATCATCACAGCCTTGATGTTATAGTGATAACACACAACCTCAAGTGCTCTACTGCTTATATACAACAGTTAAATAAATAAAGTAATAAATTAATAAACTGGGCTGTGAACGCGGCGTTTAATATGTTTTATTGTTTGGTTATTTTGGTTCCTTCCACCAAAATATAGTTCCTAGACAAATTATAGTTTCTTGACTCCACTCACTCGCTGTACAATCTACTGTAAGCCTCACATTTTGAAGTATGGACTGAGCCATAAAACTGCCACAATATCAAGTTTAGCTCAGTGTCAACTTTTTTTTTTTGCCAGATTAGTTCCAGCCAGCCTGTAAAGCTTCTTACAGCCCATTTTGTTTGGCGAATGGTGTTGGGTTCATTTCTGGCTGATTCCAGATTATTTAGCTGTTCTTCTGTCACAGCTGCCGACTGAAAAGCTGCTCAGTGGTGACGTCTTGTCTTGTCTTTCTTGTCTCTGACCAAATCGGCTGCCAGTCAAATGTGATCTTAAAAGTGTCCATTTTCTGTTTGAGGCAGAGTAAAAAGTAAAAACTTTTACTTATAGCTATAGCTGTCAGCTGTCACAGTCATCACTTAGCAACAGTGTCTCAGCGGAGTGATTTGAAAAAAAAATGATGTTATGGTGAAATAACAGCATGGTTAGAACGCTTCTCAACCAATCAGCTCATGTGGCCGGAACCAACTGTTGTGTAATGTGTAACAATCCTAGATGTTCCAAAAAAAAAAAACATCCAGGATTCGCAAATGTTTTATCACCATCACAATATCTAGAAATCTATAATTTATGAAAATACTGTTTGATCAAGCAACAGATGCATAAAAGAAAGTATACTGTACTTCGTTAGACCGGGTCATTCAGATCAGTGTCTCTTTCATTCTCCCTCACAGCTTTCGCTTAGTGTCCAGCACTGCTGCCAACGGTCAGGCCATGTGGTACGGCCATTTCCAAGCACATTTCCTGCCCACTCTGCATTAGCTCTGCTAATTAAAATTTCTCTGGCCAGACTCCAGGTTGTCTAACTCCTGACTCGGTCAGTCTAGGACCAATCCATCTAGCCTAGCTTTGTACATCTGGAAATACGTAATGGCAGAAAATCGAGGCCACATTGAGCCCAGGCTGCAGTCACTAAAGCTTTCTAAAGGGAAATTCATAATAATCTTAAAAATAGTTCTCCTAAGCAGCCTATGGGTCATTGGTAATGCACACATTTTAAAAAGATGGTTCTTTAGGAGTTCTTTAGTATTTGAAAATAGTTCTATAGAGTGCCAAAATGGTTCTTCTGCTGTTATGAAGTCAAGCTTCTATACAATAGAAGAACCTTTCTGGTGCTGTATATTTGCTGCATATACAATTACAGAAGTCTGGAGAAGCCAGCATCGGATTAACTGGATTGTTTTCTTGAGGTAACAAGTTAATTATCTTGTTATCTTGAGATCACAAGATAATTAACTAATTTTCTCAAAAAAAACAAAACTTTTCTATCTTGAGATCACAAGACAATTAATTCGTTATGCCCCATGCAAGAAATTATCACAAGATCATTAACTTGTTATCTCAAGATAACCACTGTTGTTATCTCGAGATAACAACTTTGTTGTCTTGAGGTCACAAGATTAACTTGTTATCTTAAGAAAGCAAATTTGTTATCTTGAGATAACAAGATAATTAACTTGTGATCTCAAGATAACAAATCTGAAAATTAAAACTGCCTCACGGCCTCTTTGGACTTCCACATACAACACATTCTCCATCAATCTGAAGAGCTATCACCACACAAAGAACCATTTAGGCATGAAACAGTTCTATGCAGGCTTATGGTTCTTAACAGAGCCATTGTCTTTACCATCTATTTTATATATTTTTATGGAATTTTTTGCAATTTGTCCCCAGTTTAGTTGTTTCCAATCCTCAATCACATGATACCACCAGCACCATCTTTTTGAACTGCTGCTAACGCAATGTCATTGGACACCTGAACATGCTCGGAGGACAATGCTAACCACCAGTTACGTCAGCTAAGACACGCCTGCACTGGCTAGCATCTAGCTGAGTGACGGGGGGAGATCCTAACCACTGAGAGAGAGCGAGGACAACTGTGCTCTCTTGGACTCCCAGCCACGGACAGCTGTAGCATCATCGGGGACTGGAATGATGATCTCCAGATGACAGGACTAACGCTTAGACCAGAGGTCTTTAATTAAAAATCAATAAGGTCCAGTCAAAGAAAATTTCCTCAAGCAAAGATCCAGACCTTTTAACTGTCTAACCTGCGGCATGACGCAGTGCCATATACTGTTTACTGAAGTAGTAGTTATATCAACATCTTATACAGTCCATCCATCCATCCATCCATTTAAAGTCCAATTCAGTCATATTTCAACATTTACTGTCAGTTTTCTCTTTTTAGATCACACCATGTAAAATAATCTGACTAACTTTCTTCTCTGACTGCTGTTTCTCTCCTCGTCCCTCCCCTGTATGTGCACCACTCATTCAAGTCTCAATGCTCAACTTAATGCACAGATCTGATAGGCTGAGTAGTCTCACATGTGATATGTACAACGCATGTGACTGTTCTGTCTCCCAGGCCACTAAAGCCGTACCGTAATGGCTAGAAAAATTATGCCGATTAAAATAGGACCACCCTGTCCAAATTAAATAATTCTCCATAATTTATTGGTTATAGGCCCAGGTCTGCATAGGACAGCGTCTAGGTCCAGACTCTGACCAGGATCCTCCTATTACTGGCCTCCGGCTTAGATGGTTGCTCCACTCGAGAGACCAAGAAACCAATCATTTTTAAGACTGGAGCCCATCAGTAGGTGATGACTGCAGTATGATAGTTTGTCCATGTCATGCTGCTCTAATGGCAGAGAGCTCTAGTGGGACAGACTGTGGGGGAGTGCGTGTTCAAGCCGGAGGGGTACAGTGATGAAAGAAGGCTCTGAGCGGCCAGTGGCCGGGGCCAGAACTCCAGAGCACATGTATTTGAATCAATAGCACTCTACAAGTGAAAGCAAATCAATGACGGATGAAGGTAATGCGATGCATGGAGCTGCCTCAGGAGATGGAGCCATGGAGTGATGGAGTGAGATCAGGAAAAGAGGGGAGGTATAGGGGGTGGAGATGAAAACACTGAGACTAAGAAAGAGAGAGAGAGAATAGAACTGAACAGAGAATAAAAACTAGCAGATTATCTGATCAAAATAAAAATCCCAATGAAAGCAATATCTTAACAATGTACAGACTGAGTGACCATAATTTCGAAATAGAAAGGTGCTATAAAGAAACACCGGCGGTGTTTCTTTAGAGAGAAACACCTTCTCTCATTCAGAGAAGAATGAATATGTAATCAACGCAGTTCAGGACAAATTGAAACGGAGCAACACTTTCTCTCATCCTGTAACAGATATAAAGATCTCAGATAAGATTATTTCAACTTATATCCCATCATTTGAAGAGAAAATGATTTGTTACACATGTGTTTAGGACAGACACCAGAATGTGTTGAAGTATCAGCTTAATATGTTTACAGCTGCCACAAACACAGAGAACAGAGTGACGCAGCACCTTAAACTAGTCACATGTAGGTATATTATTGAATTGATGCTGTTTGTGTGTATGTGTGTGTGTTTGCATGTATGTATGTGTGTGTGTGTGTGTGTGTGTGTGTGTGTGTGTGTGTGTGTGTGTGTGTGTAAATATATTTCATATCTATATTTGTAAAGGTGTACAGATGCATGATTTTACATTATATATATATATATATATATATATATATATATATATATATATATATATATATATATATATATATATACATATATATATATATTTGTATTCTATTATAGTATTGTAATTGCTTTGGCAAAAATTGTTCATTACAAATCATGTCAATAAAGTTATTTCAATTGAGTTGAATTGAGAGAGAGAGAGAGAGAGAGAGAGAGAGAGAGAGAGAACAAGAACAAAGAAAAATTAATAAATAGGCTAACAGAGAACACAGAGAGAAAAGGGGGGGAGGGAGGGAGGGAGGAGGAAGGGAGGGAGAGGAGAAGAGAGGAGAGAGAAAAAGGAAAAATCAATACAGCAGAGAAGGAGGGAGGGATGGAGGAGGGAGGGAGAAAAGAAGGGAGGTAGGGATGAGAAGAGTAAGAGGGAGGGAGAAAGAGGGAGGGAGGAAGGGAGGGAGAGAGCGAGAGTGAGTAAGAGAGTGACTGAAAGAGAGGGAGAGAGAGACATAGAGAGAGAGAGAGTGACAAAAAGAAATAGAGAAAGGGAGGGAGAGAGAGAGAGAGTGAGAGAGTGACAGAGAGAGAGCTTTTCCTTTCTTTCTCTGATTCTCCTCTCAGTTTCAGCAGTGCAGAAGTCTGACAGAAACTAATGTACAGTGGTCTACAGACTTTCTCCAGCTCCTGATATTGATCCTCTTCATTATCCTCCAGTCTTTTACAGTGCTAGACAAAACCAGTCACTTCCACATCCTTAAATGGGTTCCTCATATCATTTAACAAAAGTGAAAAGCATTTTCCCACATATTCACATCACCGTGCCCTCAAGGCTTGACATTAAGCTTCAGGAACAGTTCTCTGTGCAGCTGGATCCTGAACGTCCTGATGGGCCGATGCCAGGTAGTAAGGATAGGCAACATCGCCTCCTTCTCACTGACCCTTAACACCGGAGCTCCTCAGAGCTGTGTGCCCAGCCCTCTCTTGTACTCTCTGTACACCCATGTTCAGCCAGACATCAAATTTGCAGATGACACCACAATTATGGGCCTGATCTACAATGACAACGAGGAGGCCTACAGAGAGCAGGTCAGCTGACACACTGGTGCCAGGAGAACCTCTCTCTCAACATCAACAAGACCAAAGAGCTCATAGTGGACTTCAGGAACCAAGAGAAGCTCACACCCCATAACCATCAATGGAACTTCTGTAGAGAGGGTCACCAGCTTCAAGTTCTTCAGTGTTCACATCTCAGAGGATCTGACATGGACCAAACACACCACACGGGTGTTGAACAGCACCTCTTCTACCTCAGACAGCCGAGCAGGTTTGGCATGAACCCCCACATCCTCAGAACATTCTACACATGTACTGTGGAGAGTAGTAGCCAGTAGTGCATGATTATTTCCATGTACAATCTACACCTCATCCACATCTCAACAGACTCACTGTGCTCTCACTATAACTCCAGCAAATCTGGTCATATAGATGGTCATCTTGCACATCTTCTATTCATTTCTTGCATAATCTGGAATATGTAAATACCAGTATTCTATTCCCTGTGTACCATGTGTCATTTATCTACCTCAGACTCAGAGATTGCTAACATGGAATTGTGTATGACTGTATATATGAAACCTTTCATTACTATATTACTGTGCATAACTGTACATTGGAAAGTGCAATAGTGGTGTAGATTAATATGTATATTGTTTGTATGTGAGCATATTTAGAGTCTACACCAATCAGCCATAACATTATGACCTTGTTTCTACGCTCATTGTCCATTTTATCAGCTGCGCTTACTGTATAGCTGCACTTTGTAGTTCTGTTTCTCTGATACTTTGTTAGCCCCCATTTACCCTGTTCTTCAGTGGTCAGGACCCCCATGGACCCTCACAGAGCAGGTACTATTTGGGTAATGGATCATTCTCAGCACTACAGGAACACTGACGTGGTGGTGGTGGTGTGTTAGCGTGTGTTGCGTTGGTCTGAGTAGATCAGACACAGCAGTGCTGCTGGAGTTTTTATTCACCTCAGTGTCATTGCTGGACTGAGAATAGTCCACCAACCAAAAATATCCAGCCAACAGCGTCCTATGACCACTGATGAAGGACTAGACGATGACCAACACAAACTATGCAGCAGCAGATGAGCTATCGTCTCTGACTTTACATCTACAGGGTGGACTGACAAGGTAGGACTCTTCAATAAGATGGACAATGAGCAGTGTTTAAAAACTCCACACAAAGAACCAATTTATCATGCAAACAGTTCTTTGAGTGTTCATGTTTCTATATTGAACCATCTCTGCTAAAGAACCCTTGAGGAACCATCTTTTTCTTGAAGTGAGGTGAAGAAGATTCTCAATAAGTTTTTTGAAGAAGAATAATTCATCTCAGCTTTTTAATCTTAAGAAGTTAAGAAAAGGCACGTTTAAGAAGATTTTCTTACTTAAGACACTTCTGTGAGTCCGGCTCCAGTGTAGCGCTTAAGGAACCAGCAGCTTGCAGTAGTGAGATCAATTACAGTGCGACTGAACCCACCAAAGACTGGCAGTCTGCATCAATCAGCCCTCCTGCCTTAAGACCACTGGCACCTCAGAGCAAACAATTAAAATCGGGAGCTTTAAAAACATGTTGGACCAAAACGCTCAGAGAGCTGAAGTGCACGCAAGTGTTCTGGCCTTTAGGATTAACATAACCAAAGCACTGCTGCAGGTCAAAGGTCACGCAGTGCTTACATCAGCACTGTGCGTCACGGCATCTAAGACTGAGCGCTTAACATTCACCCAACCAGAGATGATTAATGGCACAGTGTCCAGTGGCTCAGGGTGTATTTGCATTTTGGTGGAGATTGATGTTATACACAACAGAAAGGGCAACAGATAGCTTTCAATGAAAACCTGTGTGTTTCAGTGGGGCAATTTGGGGCAAACTGATTTCATTCTCCAGAGGGAGCCTCAGCATGTAGGGATGTTCAGGGCACTGCTATTAATATTCATATTTGCTCAACAAACATCATTTGTATTTAGAGGCAAACAGGAAATAGGCATGGTTTAAGCCAGAAATGGAAATTGGTATTACTAATGGGAAACCATAAATGTCTAGCTTAATCTATAAGTTATAATTGTGAGATTATTTTATTGCATTTAGTATTTTAGTATAAACTGTAATGTTTTCATTTATCAATATTTATCTTTCTGTATTGCTGTAGAAATAAAGATGATCTAATCAGGATTGGTGGGTGTGTATATAGCTTTTTTGATTGGAAGTACAGTTTTTCAAACAGTGATCATAAAAGGATGATGAAATTATTTTTTAGAAATGAATGGCAAAGTATATCGTCAAACCTTTGATGTCACGACACAGTTAGCAACCACCTGGGATACCATAGCTAGCAGTTAAAACACCCTAGCAACTGTGGGATACCACAGCAATACCCTAGCAGCCACCTGGCATATCATAACAAACACCAAGCTACACCCATGAAACCACCTGGGATACCACTGCAACCACCAAGCAACACCCATTAAACCACCTGGAATACCACAGCAATAGCCTAGGAACCACATGGCATAACACTGCAAAGCACCCAGCAACACCCATGAATCCACTTGGAATACCACAGCAGCACCCTAGCAACCACCTAGCATACCATTGCAACCACCAAGCAACACCCATGAAACCACCTGGCATACCACAGTTACACCCTAGCAACCACCTGGAACACCATGGCAACCCCTTAACAACACCATGTGAACCACCTAGGAATTGCTTAAAGTGTGTAAGATTTAGAGGCATCTAGTGGTGATGTTGCAGATTTCAACCAACTGAATTCCCCTCCCTCACCCCTCCTTTTCCAAGCGTGTAGTAGAACCTATGGTGGCTGTTAGGTTTCCTGTCCCGATTTTTTTTTTTTTTTTCATTTTACTTCTTCATGTTTTCGCTTCTTTGATGACGAGGATTTAGGATTTCTAGTTATTATTATTATTATTGTTATTATTATTGTTATTATTATTATTATATAATTGTTAGAAACTCCTCCTCCTCCTCCTGTCACTACTACTACAACTACTATTACTAATAATAATCATCATAATATTATTAATAACAATTTGTGCTTCTGTAGTGTTTCACCTTTAGTTGACTATCACCTGCTGTGACGCACCACTCTTGGGAATAACAGTGCACATAAGAAAGGGAAAAAAACATAAATTGTTCAAATATTTCTATTAAAGCAATTTCTGATGCCTTTCCTAATAAAGTATTGGCACTCCAGAAAGTCTTCACCAGTGAGAGAACCAAAGCAAGAGACAGATGAAGCTGGTCAGCGTAGCCGAATGTCTGGCACAGCAATCTGCTGTTTGACAGCTGAAAGTGTCAGGCTGCTTGTGGATTCAATTAACTTGGGTGAATTAAAGTTTCCGTTTTGTCACTATAGAATCTGTTCCCGTTGCCCCAGGAACCCCAATAGTGTTTTTAATTAGATTCCCTCTTTCCCCAGGGCCACTTACCACAAACTGCCTCCTGATGGATTTGGGAGGAAATGGTGACTCGGAGTTTGGAGCTCCTATCCATCGTGTTTCCTCAATGGTCCAACCGCCAATCAACACACTGCAGCACCAAGGCACTCGAAGACTTCAGGGCCGAGGAGTGAGGGCAATCAGAAATTAACCGACCACTTAGTACACGGACGGTAGTAGGAGGGAATAGAAGTGGGGGTATTGGACGTGTTCAGAGCTGTGGGAGACGAAAATCCAATCTAAACGTGTTTGGCGGAGTAGCAGGTAGTTCATTTTTCTAATAGACTTTCAACATCAGTCACTGCTTTATCTCTCAGATCTTTCCTCCATGTGACTCCAGTGATTCCACCTAATTTTCCACAGAAACTTGTACTACTTGCATCTTACTGCACTATCCAGTCCAGCCCAGAGGAAGAGTCCTTTCAGTGCTTTTAAAGAGTTTTCTCATTTGAGTCTCGGAGGGTCTTCTTCATGATCTTAGCAAACCTTTCCTTTTGGGTCTTGGTTCTTCTCTGAATTTCATCCTCATGGTATTACGAAGTCCTGGTTCCTCTAAGTGGTGCTTCATGCTCTTAGTTGTCTTTTCCTATTGAGTCATGGTTCCTTTCAGGGATTCTTCTTCATGTGCTTAGGGAGCTTATCCTTTTGAGTCTTGGTTCTTGTCAGAGGGTCTTCTTCATGATCTTTGCAAATCTTTTCTTTTGAATCTTGATTCCTCTCAGTGGTTCTTCATGCTTTTATGAAGCTTCTCCTTTCGAGTCTTGGTTCCTCTTCTCCATGATCTTAGGGAGTTTCTCCTTTTGACTCTTGGTTCACCTTCTTTATACTCTTAGGGAGTTTCTTCTTTTGAGTCTTGCTTCCTCTCAGTGGTTCTACTTCAAGCAAGCAAGCAAAATTTATTTATATAGCACCTTTTACAACAGATGTTGTCACAAAGCAGCTTTACAGAACAATACGTATTACAAAAAGAAAAAGAAAACAAAATCCAGGTGCAAGCCCCCATTAGCAAGCCAGTGGTGACAGTGGCAAGGAAAAACTCCCTAAAGAGGAAGAAACCTTGAGAGGAACCAAGACTCAGAAGGGGAACCCATCCTCCTCTGGTCAACACCGCATAACAAACATTATTAGTATAAAGTATTATAGTGCAAAGTGGGGGGAAAAAAGCAGTGGTTAACTTGATTGATTTATGATTATGCAGCAGCAGCATCTGAGGGTGAGGATTGCACAGCGTTGTAGGGCAAGAAGCTCAAGACTCCTTTTGAGTCTTGGTTACTCTCAGTAATAGGGTTTTTCAGTGCATGTAAACTCTTACTCTGATTTCTTTCATTTCTATCAGTCTGAAAACTGAGCGATGTCCTGGAAACAGCAAGCAGTGTTTAACAGAGCACCTTCAAGACACAACACAATACATTTGGAGCGATGATGAAACCAAATACATGCTCAATGAAATGAAGAATTTAATATTCTTCATCTTCTAGATGATGTATGTTCATATTTTCATCACGTTTGAGTTTTACATCGAGTTTATGTCATGTCTTATTCTGTGACTTTTTTGGCTGGTTGTAAAGCAGAAATTCGATTACTGCCTGATTCATGTAGACGTGGAGTTTCCCAGTTTTTTGATTACTCAAGAGTATGAAAACACTGTTACGGACACAGTCTGCTTTTCTGCAGTTATCAGATTATTAAGTGTAAACACACTGAACCAGTAACTGACACAATCAGATTTTCTGCAGTTATCAGATTATTAAGTGTAAACAAACTGAACCAGTAACTGACACAATCAGATTTTCTGCAGTTATCAGATTATTAAGTGTAAACACACTGAACTAATAACTTACACAATCTGATTTTCTGCAGTTATCAGATTATTAAGAGCATGTAAACACAATATCTCTTGTAGAAAGTGTCAAACATACAAAGCTGAACAGAACTGAAGTGAACGTAAGACAGCAAACCTGTCAGACTCATTTCAGTTGAAGTGTATTCTGGCATTAGTCCAGACTGAAAACAGAAAAGAGCTAAAAGTCAATACGGCTATGTGAAAAATGTAATTCCGATAATTCTTGCTAAGGAAGGTAAGCCCATGTGTTTAAGCTGACTCTGCTACAGAAAAGCTGTTCTGTTGATATTCTGACCATGTATATTAACTACAGGGTTCAGTGACTGGCTGCACACTAACTGATTGCTTATTAGAATTAAGTGAGTAATATTGATTGAGTATTTTGCTGAAGGAGCATCTATATTGAACAGTATAAGTCAATCCTCTGAGCTCTTTAATGGGTGACAAATGGTCTCCATGATTGGAGACTTTCAAAAGGATATACATATTGAACTGATAATAAAAATAAAATTAAAATCAAAATAGATACAATAATAGAATAAGAAACTTATTATTTACATAATAATAATTAGTAGTAGTAGTGGTAGTAGTATTAACAGTAGTAATGTTTTAGTACTCGAGTTGTCCATAATCTAGCAGTCTCTGTATTCAGTCTTGACTTAATTCTAACCCTAACCTTAACCTCAACCCAAAATCTAAGCCTATCCCTTACCCTGACCCTAATCCTAACCTTAACCTCAACCCAAAACCTAGTATTTAAACCCTCACCCTGGCCCTGATCCTGAACCTAACCTTAACCTCAACCCAAAACCTAGTCCTAACCCTCACCCTGGCCCTAACACTCACCTTAACCTCAATCTAAAATAAAACAGTAAACTTATTTAAATACATAATTAAAGATTATTATTATTATTATTGTTATTTTTGATTATTATTATTATCGATGTTGCCTTATATATTCAACCCAAAATGTTTCCTTTCTTGAATTTTCTATTTTTTTTTTTTTTTACAAAATGTGTCACATCAACATACTTTTCAAATAAACATACCTAACATACATAACATATATTATTAGTAGTAGTAGTGTTGTAGTGCTCAAGTCTGGTCTGTCTAGCAGTCTCAGTCTTGTCTCTGTCTTGACCTCATTCGACTTGATCTTGTCTCGATCTCGGGGTAAGTTGTAAAATGTCCAGTGTGATGTCTCCGTCTGAGGCAACTGGAGGCTGAATTATTTTTAAATATCAACAAAACCAAAATAACTAGATTAAACAATGCTTTCTCTCCATCAGGACTTCACAAACTTTTGCAACTCTGAGCCCACACAAACCACCACCAAAGTTTCGACAGATCGATTTTCTGGCTCTCCTAATGAGAAGCTGATTTGGCAGCTACTGAGTGCTGGACAGCAGGTTGAGGAGAGGAAAGCTGAGGAGTTCGGCTCAGTTCAGCAGGGTTAGATAAAGATTCACTGTGTTTAGTCTGAGTGATGCTGTATTAGTTTCATTAGAAAAGGCCTCTCAGTAAACAGGACAGAGCTGCAGATACTCGTTTTCAGGTTAAATGCAGGTGAAGTTCAGAGCTACAGATTCACTGCTGGATCACCTGTTTTAGTGACACATGCACTGAAAATGCAAACATACCAGTATTTTGCCAGAAAAATCAATGATTCTTGCAAATGATCAACAATATCAACAACAAGATCACTCACTGTCCACTCTATTAGACATGCCTTGTTGGTCCACCTTGTAGGTGTGAAGTCAGAGACAATAGCTCATCTGCTGCTGCACAGTTTGCGTTGGTCATCCTCTAGTCCTTCATCAGTGGTCACAAGATGCTGCCCACAGGACGCTGTGGCTGGATGTTGTTGATTGGTGGACTATTCTCAGTCCAGCAGTGACACTGAGGTATTTAAAAACTCCAGCAGCACTGCTGTGTCAGATCAACTCAGACCAGCACAACACACTAACACACCACCACCACGTCAGTGTTACTGCAGTGCTGAGAATGATCCACCACCCAAATAGTGGTGGGTCCATGTGGGTCCTGGTCACTGAAGAACAGGGCAAAAGGGGGTAACAAAGTATCAGAGAAACAGATGGACTACAGTCTGTAACTGTAGAACTACAAAGTGCTCCTATACAGTAAGTGGAGCTGATAAAATGGACAATGAGCGTAGAAACAAGGAGGTCATAATGTTTTAATATAAAAATTTTTGCTGCGAGTGAATTGAGGAGTGTACCTGAGTGCCTTGAGCCACACTGGCATGGAAAAACCGGAATATAAGTATAGCTTTATTTATTAGGGCAGTGGCTTCAGAGTCCACCTCAGCCCCCTCAGCAGTGCTCCTGGAATCTGGAGGGGTTTAAAGCACTTTTTTTACAGATGTATATATGCAGAAGGACTGGGAAGGGCTGAAAGAACAGATTCTGGAGAGACTCCAGAGGTGGAAATGGGCTTGTCCCCATTTATCATATGGTGGAAGAGTGCTGGTGATTATAATAATCTTAGAGCCTCAATGGTGTGGCTCAGGCTAATCTGTTTTGGACCCTCTAGTGGATTTACCACATTGTGTTCAGAAGGTCTTTGTAGACTTCATTTGGGATGGGTATCACTGGGACTCTCACCTGGAGTATTGTACCTGTCCCTGGCTGAGGGAGGCCAAGGCTGATACAGGTTCTGGCCAGAGTGAAGGCCATACTTGTTGGGAAGGCAGCACTCCTTGGATAAGTTTTGGATTGGCATGACTTCAGAAACTTGGTGAACTGAGCTAATGAGCTTTTTCTCATGCCGGGGAATGTTGTACAGCAAATAGCTGGTTGTAGTTTGCATGGTTTAGTTTAAATGCATGTTTAGAGTGACAAAGAACAATGATGCACATTTTGGTCTGGATGAGCCTTTATTTTCTAACTCATTTCTACTTCTTTTATTTATTATAAGTCCACCAGTTTAGCACAATCCCTGCCACATTTACAAACGCAGGAGTAACATGTGTCTGACATCTGATTGATTTGAGGGAGGGAGTGTAATGATCAGATGGAGTTTTAACACAGTAGATTGGTTTTAAATTAGACAGAGTGATTGGGGTCTAACTTTTAAAGCTTCTTTGTCTCGGCCTTTAAAGGCTTTTTTGACTGGTGCTCTGGCAGGTGGATTGGCTCAGTTGTCCTTTCCAGAGTTATTTGTCAACCCCTCTGTTTCCAAACCTGGGAGTAGTGAGGGGGTTGCAGAAGTTGCCTTCCTCAACAGCTGCTAAGAAGGCTTTGTACCAGAGCCGTGTTTAGTCCTTTCATTTCCATGAAGTGAAGGAAAGATGTGACTCCAAATCTCTCTGTCCCTGATGGTTCCTGCTCAAAAGTCATTTACCTAAAGGTTCTGCAGACCTCCATTGGAGGATCTTCCACTGTGCTGTACCTATTAGTGGTTTTGTGTCAAAATTGAGCCCTGCTATTCAACCATTTTGTATTTTCTGTAATAATTGTGGTACTGTTTTCCATGCATTTTCCAACTGCCAAAGACTGAATCCTCTGTTCAAGCTCCTGGACAGAGTGCTCTGAGGACTGGGTCCCCCATTTCAGCTCCAGGACAGAGCACTCCACCAAAGGTTGGATCCTCTATTTGAGCTTCTGGACAGAGTGCTCAGAAGGCTGGGTCCTCTATTTCAGTTCCTGGACAGAGCGCTCAGATGGCTGGGTGCTCTGTTTCAGCTCCTGACAGACCAGTCAGAAGGCTGGGTCCTCCATTTCAGCTCCTGGACAGAGCACTCAGAAGGCTGGGTCCTCCATTTCAGCTCCTGGACAGAGCACTCCACCAAAGGTTGGATCCTCCATTTGAGCTTCTGGACAGAGTGCTCAGAAGGCTGGGTCCTCTATTTCAGTTCCTGGACAGAGCGCTCAGATGGCTGGGTGCTCTGTTTCAGCTCCTGACAGACCAGTCAGAAGGCTGGGTCCTCCATTTCAGCTCCTGGACAGAGCACTCAGAAGGCTGGGTCCTCCATTTCAGCTCCTGGACAGAGCACTCCACCAAAGGTTGGATCCTCCATTTGAGCTTCTGGACAGAGTGCTCAGAAGGCTGGGTCCTCTATTTCAGTTCCCGGACAGAGCGCTCAGATGGCTGGGTGCTCTGTTTCAGCTCCTGACAGACCAGTCAGAAGGCTGGGTCCTCCATTTCAGCTCCTGGACAGAGCACTCAGAAGGCTGGGTCCTCCATTTCAGCTCCTGGACAGAGCGCTCAGATGGTTGGGTCCTCAGTTTCAGCTCCTGACAGACTGGTCAGAAGACTGGGTCCTCCATTTCAGCTCCTGAACAGAGCACTCAGAAGGCTGGGTCCTCCATTTCAGCTCCTGGACAGAGCGCTCAGATGGCTGGGTCCTCCGTTTCAGCTCCTGAGAGACTGGTCAGAAGACTGGGTCCTCCATTTCAGCTCTTGGACAGAGCACTCAGATGGCTGGGTCCTCCGTTTCAGCTCGTGACAGACCAGTTAGAAGGCTGGGTCCTCCATTTCAGCTCCTGGACAGAGCACTCAGATGGCTGGGTCCTCCGTTTCAGCTCGTGACAGACCAGTTAGAAGGCTGGGTCCTCCATTTCAGCTCCTGGACAGAGCACTCAGATGGCTGGGTCCTCCGTTTCAGCTCCTGATAGACTCAGAAGGCCGGGCCCTCCATTTCAGCTCCTGGACAGAGTGCCCAGAAGGCTGGGTCCTCTGTTTCAGCTCCTGGACAGAGTGTTTAGAGGGCTGGGGTTTCTGTTCGCCCAGACTATCTTTACTTTTGGCTGTAAATTCTCTAAAACTGAGTGTTCTAAATTTACGTTGGCTAATTGTTTTAGTAACAAGCAAAGCTGGCAATTTGGAATTGGTGTCAATAGATTGGTATCTGAAGGGCAGGAGGCAGGCATTTTAAAATTGTTCCAAGTTTAAAATTGTTACAATTTTTTTTTAATCAAAGTACTCAGAATATTTCTCTCTGCCTCTCTCTCTCTCTCTCTCTCTCTCTCTCTCTCTGAGTGTATGTAAACACAGGGGTGAGCGTTAAAATAGTTCTCTGTATTTTATTGCTTGGTTTTTTGAGGAAACGTTGGAGTGTTTAGCACCGGAGCTCAGTGCTGCAGAGGAGAATTAAATTAGATGAAGATCAGGGATAAAAGGATCAAACAGCAGGCACTTAATCAAAGCTCAGAGTGAGAACATTAAAACAACTCCACCGAATAATAAAATGCACTCGCCATCCTTTATTCTCCTCCTCTTCTGAGTCTTACTTTCTTCAGCTTCTCTTTGCCTCTCCATCCTCCCTACATGAGTTCAGAGAGAGAGAGAGAGAGAGAGAGTTGAATGACAAAGAAAGAAAGAGTTGAAAGAGAAAGAGAGACAGGGAGAGAGAGAGAGTTGAAAGAGAAAAAGTTGAAAGAGAAAGAAAGAGAAAGAAAGAAAGAGTTGAAAGAGAAAGAGAGAGAGAAAGGGAGAGAGAGTTGAAAGAGTATGCATTTTATTTTTATTCTGTTTTTCTTTATTATTATTATTATTATTATTATTATTATTATTATTATTATTATTGTCACGATTGGCCCCTCCCAGTCCTGTCCATGTGTTCCTGTTGTGTTTTGATCTTCCATGTGCATTTGTTTTGGTTTCCTAGTCCGGCCCCTTGTTTTGGTGACTTCTCCCCTGATTATTCTCATCTGTGTTTCCACCTGTGTCTTGTGAACCCTCGTTAGCCCTCTTGTATTTAAAACATGTTTTCATTAGTCTAGTGCTGGTCTTTGTTTGCTGTTGTTTGAATCTTTGTTTGCTTTGTTGGTTGTTATAGGCCGTGGATGTTCTGTTTGTTCTGTTTTAGTCTGGTTTAGTCTGTTTTATGTCATGTCTGCCCCCCGATCTATCTGTATTGGCTCCATGACCCTGGACTGTCTTGACCCTGATTTTGGATTTGCCCTTAATAAATCTCACTTATCTCAGCATGTGCGTCCACCTCCTCGCTCCACGTTGTTGTTGTTGATAATCTTCTTTCATGTCTTTTGCAACAGTCATTAATTGCAATTAATGCCAGTAAAGCTATTTACAACTGAAACTGAAATATAGAGAGAGAAAGATATATATACACCGCTCAAAAAAATAAAGGGAACACTCAAATAACACATCATAGATCTGAATGAATGAAATATTCTCATTGAATTCTTTGTTCTGTACAAAGTTGAATGTGCTGACAACAAAATCACACAAAAATCATCAATGGAAATCAAATTTATTAACCAATGGAGGCCTGGATTTGGAGTCACACACAAAATTAAAGTGGAAAAACACACTACAGGCTGATCCAACCTTGATGTAATGTCCTTAAAACAAGTTAAAATGAGGCTCAGTATTGTGTGTGGCCTCCACATGCCTGTATGACCTCTCTACAATGCCTGGGCATGCTCCTGATGAGGTGGCAGGTGGTCTCCTGAGGGATCTCCTCCCAGACCTGGACTAAAACATCCGCCAACTACTGGACAGTCTGTGGTGCAACGTGGCGTTGGTGGATGGAGCGAGACATGATGTCCCAGATATGCTCAATTGGATTCAGGTCTGAGGAACGGGCGGGCCAGTCCATAGCTTCAATGCCTTCATCTTGCAGGAACTGCTGACACACTCCAGCCACATGAGGTCTAGCATTGTCCTGCATTAGGAGGAACCCAGGGCCAACTGCACTAGCATATGGTCTCACAAGGGGTCTGAGGATTTCATCTCGGTACCTAATGGCAGTCAGGCTACCTCTGGCGAGCACATGGAGGGCTGTGCGGCCCTCCAAAGAAATGCCACCCCACCCCACACTGACCCACTGCCAAACCGGTCATGCTGAAGGATGTTGCAGGCAGCAGATCGCTCTCCACGGCGTCTCCAGACTCTGTCACGACTGTCACATGTGCTCAGTGTGAACCTGCTTTCATCTGTGAAGAGCACAGTGCACCAGTGGCGAATTTGCTAATCCTGGTGTTCTCTAGCAAATGCCAAGCGTCCTGCACGGTGTTGGGCTATGAGCAAAACCCCCATCTGTGGACGTCGGGCCCTCATACCGTCCTCATGGAGTCGGTTTCTAACCGTTTGTGCAGACACATGCACATTTGTGGCCTGCTGGAGGTCATTTTGCAGGGCTCTGGCAGTGCTCCTCCTGTTCCTCCTTGCACAAAGGCGGAGGTAGCGGTCCTGCTGCTGGGTTGTTGCCCTCCTACGGCCTCTTCCACGTCTCCTGGTGTACCGGCCTGTCTCCTGGTAGCGCCTCCAGCCTCTGTACACTACACTGACAGACACAGCAAACCTTCTTGCCACAGCTTGCACTGATGTGCCATCCTAGATGAGCTGAATGAGCTGAGCCACTTGTGTGGGTCGTAGAGTCCGTCTCATGCTACCACAAGTGTGAAAGCACCACCAACATTCAAAAGTGACCAAAACATCAGCCAGAAAGCAGAAAGGTACTGAGAAGTGGTCTGTGGTCCCCACCTGCAGAACCACTCCTTTATTGAGTGTGTCTTGCTAATTGGCAATAATTTCCACCTGTTGTCTGTTCCATTTGCACAACAGCATGTGAAATTGATTGTCAATCATGGAGAGAGACAGAGAGAGAGAGAGAGAGAGAGAGAGAGAGAGAGAGAGAGAGAAAGAAAGAGACAGAGAGAGAGACACAGAGAGAGAGAGACAGAAGGAGCAAGAGAGAGACAAACAGGGACAGAGAGAGAGAGGACGGACAGACAGAGAAGACACAGAGAGAGAGAGAGAGAGAGAGAGAGAGAGAGAGAGAGAGAGAGAGAGAGAGAGAGAGAGAGGAGGGACAGACAGAGAAGACACAGAGACAGAGAGACAGAGAAAGAGGAGAGACAGAGAGAGAAGACAGAGAGAGAGACAGACAGACAAAAAAGAGACAGAGAAGACACAGAGAGAGAGACAGACAGACAGACAAAAAAGAGACAGAGAGAGAAGACAGAGAGAGAGAGACAGAGACTGTTGTCTGTTCCATTTGCACAACAGCATGTGAAATTGATTGTCAATCATGGAGAGAGAGAGAGAGAGAGAGAGAGAGAGAGAGAGAGAGATAGAGAGAGAGAGAAAGAGAGAGACAGACAGACAGAGACAGAGAAAGACAGAGAGGAGAGACAGAGAGAGACAGAGAGGAGAGATAGAGAGAGAAGACACAGAGATAGAGAGAGAGAGACAGAAGGAGAAAGAAAGAGACAGACAGAGACATAGAAAGAGAGTAACAGAGAGAAGACAGAGAGAGAGAGAGACAAGGAGAAAGAGAGTAATAGAGAGAGAGAGAGAGAGACAGAGGGAGAAAGAAAGACAGAAAGAGCCAGAGAAAGAGAGTAATAGAGAGAGAGAGAGAGAGAGAGAGGGAGACAGAGGGAGAAAGAAAGACAGAAAGAGACAGAGAAAGAGAGTAATAGAGGGAGAGAGACAGAGGGAGACAGAAACAGAGAAAGAGAGTAACAGAGAGAGAGAGACCTAGAGAGAGCAGGTAAAGTTGAGGGAGCTCCATTAAAGCGCTGCAGGTGAGGGTGGAGGTTGTACTGAGTCAGTCTTGGCGTCTGAGTCTCTGTTTCTGGGAGCTCTGAGAGGAAAAGCATGTTGTAGTTGTGGAACACGCTGTTCTGAGCTTTTGCTGAATCTTTTAAAGACAGCAAAGACTTCCAGCACGTCGAGGGTTTCTTTTTCTCTTCACAGCCTTATTCCGCTCGTGTCGAGAATCTTTGTAGGAATGAGATTTATATTCAGGGAGCTCCAGACCACAGCCGAGCGCATCCATGTCCTTGGCGCATGCGGCGACTTCCAGATGAAGCCATTTATTATGTGCTGTAAGTTACATGGCCATTGATTCATACAGGCGGGATCTAGAATTCACACTTACGCTTGAATGCAGTGCGAGTGGTGATGGGTTTCAGTGCAGCCCCTTTGAATTCCACAGAGGAAATTTGTGTGCTTGATTTTTTACAGTGCATCCAGACAACATTCCGACCTTATTCCTTATTAACAAGGGGTTTCTGTAGGATGTTTGCAGCCAAATGTTCTTGTTTTTCATGAATGCTATGTATATTTAAAAACATGGTTCTAGAAAGGTGCTTTAGCAAAGTTTTGAGTTCTTTATAGAACCAAGAACACTCACAGAACATTTGCATGGTTAAATGGTTCTCTGCATGCTGAAATGGTTCTTCAGATTGACAGAGAATGGGTGGAATATGGTTCTATATAGCACCAAAAAGGGTGCTAAACAGAACCCTTTTGAACAACAAGAACCTTTTTATAGAACCAGAAACAACACATTCTCCATAAATCTGAAGAGCCATTTCACCATGCAAAGAACAATTTAAGCATAAAATGGTTCTATATAGAGCTCATGGTTCTACCATCATCATCATCATCATCACTTTCATTTATATTTAGTGAACTACATTCTTAAAAAGGTAGTTCTTCAAGGGTTCCTTAGTAAAACAATGGTTTTATATACAGTCATGAACACTCAAAGAACCCTTGATCAAAGGGTTCTTTGCATTGTGAAATGGTTCTTCAGACTTATTGAGAATGTGAGAGAATGCAGATCAGACACAGCACAGCTGCTGGAGTTTTTAAACACCTCGTTGTCACTGCTGGACTGAGAATAGTCCACCAACCAAAAACATCCAGCCAACAGTGTCCTGTGACCACTGATGAAGGACTAGAGGATGACCAACACAAACTGTGCAGCAGCAGATGAGCTATCGTCTCTGACTTTACATCTACAAGGTGGACTGACAAGGTAGGAGCGTCTAATAGAGTGGACAGCGAGTGGACACAGTGTTTAAAAACTCCAGCCACACTGCTGTGTTTGACTGAATGATTAGATGGCCTTTATAGTCACCAAACCCCAACACACCTGAACACTTGGGGAAGGTTGTGGACCAGAATTCTACACCACCATCATTCCAACATCAGCTGAGGGAATATCTTTGGGAAGAATGGGGTTCCATCCCTCCAGTAAAGTTCCAGAGACTTGCAGAATGCATGCCAAGGTGCAGTGAAGCTGTTTTGGCAGCTTGTGGTGGCCCAGCGCCTATTTAATAAATTAAATACATTTAATTAAAATCACCAATGACATTTTAATAAAATTAGTACCTAGAATGAAGTTATTGTACAATTAATTAATTCATTATTTTACCTGTTTTGCACTGTGTAAGGTAGAAACTGCTGAGCAGGCCTGGCTGACCTTGGTTTTGGATGAAGACAGCAAAAGTGACTCTGAAAGAGGGTCTGTTATTGTAGCACGGATCTCAGGAGCTTCAGACACAGCTCAACATGGCCAGTATTTCAGTGGAAACAGTCACTAAAGTGACCTCTGCCTTTAGATCTGTGAGAAAGATGCCAATAAACATAAGCACACTTCTAAATTCTCAATCACACAGAAAAAACTAAAACTGAGTTGTTTTTTCAGTCATTTTGTTTACTTGTCATTAATTCTGCAGTGGACATTATAGTTTTAATTTAGTCTTTGAAAACTTTTCTGTTTCAATTAACACTAAAACAGGTGTAATGAGGAGCAATGATGAGACGGACGCATATGCAAAGAAAAGCAAGATTTATTCAGGGCAAATCCAGGGTCATGGTCCAAACAGTCCAGGTTCAGGGAGCCAACACGGATATAAGGAGGGACAGACATAACGTAAATGCACACAGGGGAAAACACACAACGGAGCCGGAAAACACCAAAGGATCAAACACCTCATTACAAACAATACATACATACAAAGACCAGCACAGACCAAGGCAAACACAAGGCTTATATAGCACAAGGGATCACAAGACACAGGTGGAAAACAGGTGGAAACATCAGGGTGGAGTCACAAAACAAGGGGGCAGGACAGTGAAGTATCAAAACAAAGAAGCACGTGGACAACCAGGAAGTAAACACAAGGCACATGCGGGGGAGTGGGAGAGGCCAATCGTGACAACAGGGGTCACTGAATGGTTAGATGAGTATGCAAATTATGAAAATCTTCTAAAAAAGTTCAAATAAATGTAACATCCAGAGTGAAGGTCTAATAAGATGAATTATTATACAACAGTTAGTTCCGGTCACGCAAGCTGATTGGTCGAGTGGTTTTCTAAACGTGCTGCTATTTCACCATAACATCACAGGTTTTTTCACGAACACTGTATCACTCCACAGAGAGACGCCGTTGCTAAGCAAGAACTTCAACAGCTGTAGGAGATGCTCAAGCCATTTGAACGTTTTTACTACTTACTTTGCCACAAACAGAAAATGGATGCTTTTAAGATCACATTTGACCGAGATTCTGAAGACGAGACGACACTAAATTCCCAAACTGTCGTCACCACTGAGCAGCTTTTCAGTGTGGTGAATTTGACCTTATTAATTCTGTAGTCGTAACATTATTTTCTATCATATTGGTTATTAGACTGTGTAGATTCAGGTTGAGTTCATCCTGTGGGCCTCTGACTGAAATAGTAGTGGAGCTGATTCAGGAGGCAGCTGGACAGGATAGGGGCCCCCCCTGAACGTCAACAAATGCTATATATGGGGTTAGGTGACTGGGGCCATTTTGGAGAAGAACGTATGTTTATACCAAATTTGGCTAAAGAAGATCCATACATCGAAATTTTGACAGAAGCCAGATGTCCACACCGGTATAAAACCTGGAGTTGTAAACGTATGTGTCAGAGAATTTTGGCTCTTCTCTCCAAGCTGGTTCGCGAAGGCTTGTCTGTGACTTCGACCTCTTAATGCTAATAAACATCTTTATATGCAAGAGACAAGTGTCACCGAAGAGTTTGTTCCTACACCTTTACAGCATCGCAACTAAAGAAACCACATCAGTCAGTGGCTGTGACAGAAGAACAGCTAAACAACCTGGAATCAGCCAAAAATTAACCCAACACCATTCGCCAAACGTGTGGTCTGATCTTCAGATTCTGACCAAATCAGACTGAGCCACAAATCTGACCCAATAAAAAACAGAAAAGCTGCTCAGTGGTGACGACAGTTTGGGAATTTAGTGTAAGGAGCTGGAGAATGAACTGTCGGCTGTGCAGCGAGTGGGCGGAGCTCGTTGCTCTGACGTAGCAACAAGCTGCTGGTTAAGGAACTATAATTTGGAGAAAGGAACTGAACATTAAAACATATTAAACGCTGCGTTCACGGCCAGTTTATTCATTTCTTACTGTATTTATTCCACTGTTGTATAAAGCAGTAGAACACTGAAGTCGTGTGTTATTGCCAACAACTGTGATGATCTATGGTGATCAAATCACAGCCGTGATGTTATTTCATGAGAACACACTCCCTCTCTGGCTCTACTGCTTAAATATATCATTACAGTACATTATTTATCATGTATTATGCCCGTACTGTTTCCCAAGAGTAAATATTAAATAAAGCATCTTTGCATCTGGCTTCAGTATCAGTATCAGTATTTTTAACCTACATTATTTTAAACAAATTAACAGCAATTATTAACATGACAAAAGATTCCAATCTTAACATTAGTGTAACTGATTCTAAAATCAATGCATTTGAATGCCCAACTGCAGGATGCAGGAGGTCACCTGTGCTATGCTGGGTTTGGGTTCAGCACTGCCTTCAGTTATTCCTCTCTTAAAATTCATAAAAAGTCAAAATCCATATCCTCTCCAGGCCGGCTCTGCAGGGAACAGCCATCCGAGCCAAAGCAAATAAATCAAAAGAGAAACAAGACTCGCTTAGGTGCCGAAAGCTCGCTATTATTTTACCTTAAGCCCCGAGAGTGGAGTGATAGAGAAGAACATAGGAGAAGCTCCCCAGCTCAGCCAGCCGTCCACAGCATCTGAATACAAATACAGAGCTGAGTGAGGGGCTGAGAGGGAGGAGAAGATGCTGAGCTGAGAGAGCAGCAGAAACAGGCTTCAGAAAACCCTCTCATTTCATGTGTGTCCTGTAAGGGACAGCTGTGATTTGGGCGAGTGGGGGGCAGTGGAATTAGCAGCCCTGCTCTGTCATAACCTAAAGCAGCATTCATTAAACTGTGGGTCATAGTTTGAGTCATTGAAGTGTTAGTTTTGGGTTCCCACATGACTGTGGGTCAGAACGTTTGGCCAATATGATGGAAAACATGACATATGACATATATAAACATCACACCCTGAAGTGTGAAATTACTTTTTATTTTATACTGTATAACATACAAAAAACATCAGAAATTCTTGCACGACTTGTACAGTTTTATTCATCAAAAAGCTCCAAAAAAAATCTGAATATTTAAATATTGAATATTTAAACAAAAAAAAAATGCCTAGCATTTAGCATGTTACAGCAGCTTTGACCAGCAGGGTGGCGTCTGTTTTTTTTTTAGTGTCCCTTACCTTTTTTTTTTTAAATCGTAAACAAACTCTTCATTTTTAATTTGATTATTATCTATCCTAATTTGATTTCTAATTAGATTTTTAATTGAATGATGTTCTCTTTTAAATGTATTCTTTTAATCATACTTTGATTGCGTTTCTCTATTCGCACTGACTTTCAACAACTCTGCATTTTCTGACTCTGGATTTTCTCCTTTGTAAAGCACTTTTAATGATAGGAGTGAACAAAAAGGTGCTATAGAAATAAACTTGCCTTGCCTCACATGTCATGTTGACAGTAATGGCAGTAATAGTGTGCAGTTTAAAACACTGAAATGTGAACCTTTTGGGGGCTCGAGCAAGACTTCTTTTAGAGGCTCCCCATCCTGCTAGCTGACACTATCATTAAATGCTAACTAATAGCTAATGAGTACCATGAGCTGTCTTAATTACATACATTTTAACTGGCTAATATTTAAGGAGACCAATTGTGTCTTATAATAGCTGATGTTTAGATGTTCATTTGGGTTTATTTGTTATCATTAAAACTACAGATAAACTTCCATGTATTCTAACAGGGCTCTGTATCATTATGCGGTACTCTGTATGTTAATCTTATTTGGATGTAACCCTGGTGGCCATAGCGACAGTGTGGCATTTTATAGTTATACACTATATTGCCAAAGTATTCAGTCACCCATCCAAATCATTGAATTCAGGTGTTCCAATCACTTCCATGGCCACAGGTGTATAAAGCCAAGCCCCTAGGCCTGCAGACTGCTTCTACAAAGATTACTGAAAGAATGGGTCGCTCTCAGGAGCTCAGTGAATTCCAGCATGGTACCATGATCAGACGCCATCTGTGCAACAAATCCAGTCGTGAAATTTTCTTCACTACTAAATATTCCACAGTCAACCGTCAGTGGTATTATAACAAAGTGGAAGCGATTGGGAATGACAGTAACTGAGCCACAAAGTGGTAGACCACGTAAAATGACAGAGAAGGGTCAGCGGATGCTGAGGGACATAGTGCGCAGAGGTCGCCAACTTTCTGCAGAGTCAATCACTACAGACCTCCAAACTTCATGTGGCCTTCAGATTAGCTCAAGAACAGCTTAGAGAGCTTCATGGAATGGGTTTCGATGGCCAAGCTGGAGTGACAAATCACGCTTCTCCATCTGGCAATCCGATGGACGAGTCTGGGTTTGGTGGTTGCCAGGAAAACAGTACTTGTCTGACTGCATTGTGCCAAGAGTAAAGTTTGGTGGAGGGGGGATTATGGTGTGGGGTTGTTTTTCAGGAGTTGTTTTTCACGGCCCCTTAGTTCCAGTGAAATGAACTCTTAATGCTTCAGCAGACCAAGAGATTTCAGACAATTTCATGCTCCCAACTTTGTGGGAACAGTTTGGGGACGGCCCCTTCCTGCTATAATATGACTGTGCACCAGTGCACAAAGCAGGTCCATAAAGACATGGATAAGCGAGATTGGGGTGGAAGAACTTGACTGGCCTCAACCCGAGTCCTGAGTCCTGAGTCCTGACCTCAACCCGACAGAACACCTTTGGGATGAATTAGAGTGGAGATTGTGAGCCAGGCCTTCTCATCCAGCATCAGTGTCTGAACTCGCAAATGCACTTTTGGAAAAATACAATGATATGTAAATGTTCTGAACAATCTCAGCTCTCTCTCTAATAAGGCCTTTTTTACCTGGAGCACTGTTTACAGAGATAATTCATCCCTAAAGCTGAAAAATTCATGTCCTGTTTCAGAAATTCTCTAAATCCCTTGTGAAAACACAGCTTTACTCCTTGAGGCAAATTGTTTTGGTGCTTCAAATGGGTTTACCAAAGTCTCAGGGTCATAAAAGAAGTGAAATGTATGAATAAACTTGTAGATAAATGTTCCCCTCATTGCTACTTTACAAAACTGCTGTAGCAATTTCAGCAGCTGTAAACGTTCACATGTTTCTCTGATGTGGACTGAATGAAGAATGAAGGGTTTGTGGCGTGATGGTCAGTACTTAGTGATTTTCTGAGTGTCCATTGATCAGTTTTACACAGAATGTAGATGGTCACATGAATCCACAATGCGGTTCGTGTAGTGTACTGGGTAACATCTCTGCCTTCTATGCTGGAGACTGGGGTTCAATCCCCTGCTTGGGTAAACCCCCTACACTATACCAATAAGAGTCCTTGAGCAAGACTCCTAACACCACCTTCACCCACCACTGTAAAATGATCACTGTAAATCACTCTGGAGCATCTGCCAAATGTTGTAAAAGTCCACCAGTTCTACATGGTGAGAGGCAGGTGACATGTATCTCAGCCCCTCTTCATGGGCTCATAAATCTGGATGTGAGTCTCGTGATAAGATGGAAAGGAAAGGGCGACTCTACAGATTCAGGAAGTGTTTAAACTGGATTTCTGCACTGGATTATTGCAAAAATATTACGAGAAACTAAATTCACAAGCCAGTGCATTCAACAGCGCCAGAGGTTTGACACAGAAAGTTTACTAATGTTGTAAGTGGAGTTTATTACATCTGTGTTTGTTGGTTTTGTGAAGCTGAAAGTCAGAAAGTCTGAGTTTGACCTGCCTGCTTAGACTCCAGACATACTACTGCTTCTTGTCCAACTACAAACCATTGCATAAATTAAACACTGCAAAAACAAAACATTCTTGGTTCCAGATGCATGTGTTCATGCGCATTTTAATGATGATTGATCACATGATTACCACAATGCAAAAATCGGTGAAAAGTGAAATGATCTTATATCTAGTATGTGTATAGATATATATATTTCTTTTTAAGATTTTTTACCCTTTTTCTAGACACTTTTCACCTGCTTTAAGTCATTTTAATAAGTGAAATTATTCCACTATACTGGCAAATAATTTTGCTGGTTTCAAGCAGATTTTTTAAAACAAGCAAAATTATATACCAATATACTGAGAAATAAATAAGCTGAATAATCTTACAATAAGCTTACAACAATCTCAACAGGAGAAATATTAGATTTATTTACTATATTTCAGATCATTTTACTGGACAAGATACCATATTTTGCAGTGCAGTTACTTTTTTCCTCTCATTTGAACACCTTAGACAACATGGTACAGTAATAACCCAGAACATAGTGGGGCCCTATGCAGCTGCTTATGTTGCTTATTAGGTAGAGCCAGCACTACATGTTTGACTTAAATTATTCAGTACTTATTATAAAGCAGTCAGAGTAAGTAGATTTTTGGAAACTAGTGTATATTTGTTAGGAAAATAATCCAATTATTAACCAGAATCCAACCAGCTAATGTCACACAACATGTTCATCCCTGAAACATTTCCCATTATTTATGAAACAGCACAAATTGTCAACTGGAGCTGCTGCTTTTGAAACGATAACCTGCGGAGACAAAAAATGACTGAGACAACAAGCAGTAAATTAGCATTTCCTGCAGGCCAGCATGTGCTACCATTCATGCTGGTGTTGTTTAAAGCTCCAGCATAGCTCAGAGCACCTTTACAGGTCAATGGGTGACATGTTTTTTGAAAATGGGATCCTTTGCCCTGTTAAATGACCCCGTAGAAGTTTTTAAGTTCATCGTAGTTTCTTTTAGGATGGTGCTGGTGTGGAGAGGGTTCAGAAAAAGTTCATTTTGTCTGCTGCTAGTCAAGACAATTTCACAACTTCTATTTTATTTTTCGCCCACACTCAGAATACCTTTGATGTGTCTCCGTTTGTCCAAAGAGGTTGACCCATTAAAGAACGAAAGTGTGGTCAGGAGTAGAAACCCTCTCCAAGACGTTATCCATCTTTATTGCTTCATGTCCAAGATCAAAGCACAACACTACGCCAACATTGAGGGAGCAGTAGCACAGGTGAGAGAGAGAAAGAGAGAGGGAGAGAGAGAAAGAGAGAGAAAGAGGGAGAGAGAGAGAGAGAGAGAGAGAGAGAGAGAGAGAGAGAGAGAGAGAGAGAGAAAGAGAGAGAAGAAGAGAGAGAGAGAGAGAGAGAGAGATAGAGAGAGAGAGAGAGGAGGAAAAAAAATCATTATGAGAAGAGTATAATGCTGCCTTGGCTGGCAAATATTTGCACAAACATCACAGCTTGAGGAAAAGTGGGTGGGCATATTAATAAAGGTAGTCTATAATAAAATAGTTACAATACATACAAGCCTAGTTACATATGAATATAATATTAATATTTATACAATAATACTTATAAAATCTTGTCAAAAATGTTATATATTTTTATTGACTAAATATAGTCTAAATAAAACATATTTTTAAAATATTATATTTATTTTGACAAAATGTAGTCAAAACAATTTTCATTTACAACATATACAGCTATAACAGCCTCCACTCTTCTGGGAAGCATTGTACACGTCTTTGGAGAGTGTCTGTGGGAATTTGTACTCATTCAGTAAAAAGAGCATTGAGGTCAGACACTGAAGTTGGACGAGGGGGCCTGGCTCACAAATGATGTTCCAGTACGTCCCAGAGGTGTTCAGTGGGGGTTGAGGGCTCTGTGCAGGCCACTGGAGTTCTTTCACACCAAACTGGTCACACCATGTCTTTATGGAGCTGCCTTGTGCACAGGGCTCAGTCATGCTGGAACAGGAAGGCACTTCCCTTATCTGCTGCAACAAAGCTGGAAGTAGATAATGGTGTAAAATGTCTTTGTATGCTGGAACATTAACATCACCCTTCACTGAAAATAAGGGGCCCAAACCCTAAAAAACAGCCCTAGCTCATTATCCCTCCTCCACCAAACTTTACTGTTCGCACTATGCATTCTGGTAGGTAGCCTTATCCTGGCATCCACCAAACCCAGATTCATCCAGCAGGCTGACAGATAGTGAAGAGTGATTCATCACTCCAGAGAACACATTTCCACCAGTCCAGTGGCAGCAGTTTACACTACTCCAGCCGATTCTTGATTCTGATTCTTGCTGTGGGTTGGGTCTGGTGGATAAAAGGATCACCTGTGGCCGGTTATGGAGGGGAGCATTCAGCATGTCAGAAACACTTAACGAAAGTCTGCTGTAGTGTCCTTGTAAATGTAGTCAGTACCTCTCTCATATGTTCCGTCTCTCTCTCTTTGCTTCTTTTTCCCCTTTCCAGCATGAAGTGTGGACAGGCAAGTTGGGCGCGCTTATACATTTGCATGTATTATAGTCGCCAAACTGTCTAGACACACTAGGTAAGGGGTGAGTGCCACCCGAAGTATTTTGGGGACAGGAGTAGCTGTATTGGTTAGGTAGGTTAGATTTTTGTTCATTTCTTTGGTACCGTCCACGTTTGTGGCTGGTAGGACTTTATTAGTTATTAGTTTTCATATTGAATATGTTATTCTTTGTTTTTTTTTCTTGATGTATATATGCTCCTGTTGTGCTCCTGTTATGTACAGCGACCAATGGAAGCGAAGTAAAAGTTTTGATGTAAACATTGCTGTTGTGTACTGGTGCCCTTCCCTCCATTCCTGCTGTACATGCCATATTATTTTGTTCCTCCTCCTCTCCTCCCCCTAGCTACATCCGAGGGGAACGTAACATATGGGGGCTCGTCCGGGATGTTTGTTTTCCTCGGGGGGGGGTTGGGTTGGGTATGGTTTTGATGTCAGATGGTTGGTGTTGGCTGCTTGTTTCTCTTTATGTGCGTTGTGCGCTTAGACAGAATGGCTACGGGTAAATTTGATCTGCATGATTTTCTTTCTAATCTGAGTTATGTGGCAATGGATACATGCAAAAAGGATGATTTGGTCTCTCTAGCTGGCCACTTCAATCTCTCAATTTCGAGGGCTTTTTTGAAGTTTGAGATCCGTAAGCTTGTGGTGAAGCAATTAATAGAGGTGGGTGTATTGGCTGCGACGCATATGGTGAATACAACCACAGTCAGTTTGCTTGAACCAGTGCTTTCTCCTGAAAGGGAGGTTTCATCCGGCCGGGAGGTCACACCAGAGTGGGTGGAGCTGGGACAACCAAACATGAGCACTGTAGTCAATGAGGAGCTTGGGGTAAGACCTGCTCTGTCTCCTTATGTGCCATCTTCTCCTGTGTCCTCTCACACTTCTCTGTCCTTGATGAAATGTCGTGTTAAAGTTCATTTGGCTTGTTTTGAGTTAGAGGCGAAGGAAAGGGCTGAAGCTTGGAAATCTGAGTTTGACTTTAAATTGGCTGTACGCAAAATGGAGTTGGAGTGCAAAAAGGAAATCAGGTTGCGTGAGCTGGAACTGAAGGTGAGGGAGCTCGCCTCTGACCAGCCACAGCGACCGGTTTCTCTGGCGTACTCCACCCCCACTGTTTCCCCTGCTCAACCTCAGGCTGGTATACAAGAGGCTGCTGTGTCTTCTGCTCCTCAGCCATACACCACCCCTTTTGATTTAACTAGGTTTGTTTCACTGGTACCCCCGTTTAGAGAGAGTGAAGTGGACACTTATTTTAACATATTTGAGAGACTTGCTACTACTTTACATTGGCTGAAAGATGTGTGGGCAGTTCTGTTATAATGTAGACTAGAGGGAAAAGCCCAGGAAGTCTGTTCAGCTCTTTCACTTGGTGAAAGTTCTCAGTATGAGGTGGTAAAAGCTACAATTTTAAGGGCTTATGAGCAAGTTCCAGAAGCCTATCGCCAATGTTTTAGGAATTTTAGGAAAAGTTCTAGCCAAACCTTTGTAGAATTTGAGCGAGAGAAGGGAGTAATGTTTGATAAATGGTGCAGTGCCAGTAAAGTTACTGACTTGGAGTGTATGAGGGAGTTGATTTTGTTGGAGTTTAAAAATTGTCTTCCTGAACGTATCGTCATGTATTTGAATGAACGTGCAGTTTCTGTTTCGTCTCAGGCCGCAGTTTTAGCTGATGAGTTCGTCCTTACTCATAGGCAGGCTTTTAAACCAGCGAAAGTGGAGCAGTCGGCCGATGGTAAATTTAAACAATCACCCGTTAGCCAATCACCTTCTCGGCTGAGTGATGTAAAAGAGTGCTTTTATTGTCAAACCTGGACACATAGCTCTTAACTGTTTGGCACTGAAGAAAAAGCAGGAGAGACAGAATAAACAAAGCACCAGTTCGAGTCAGGTGAAAGGCGTAGTACGTGCTGGTTCTGGACCGTCTTTCTCTAGCTTAAGAGACCTGTCTGCTGTGGATCTATGTTATCAGCCTTTTATTTTAAATGGCAGTGTTGGTCTGGAGGGCGATGCCAGTCTTAGGGCTGTACAAGTCTTAAGAGATACAGGGGCTACTCAGTCATTTTAGCTGACGTGCTACTGTTTTCTGTGCTTTACCTGTGAAGGGAGTTGATTTTATACTGGGGAATGATATAGCTGGAGGGAAGGTTTTAGAAGTATTGAGTGCTCCTAGCACCACTTGTGTCTGAAGATCAGTGTTTTTCCCCCACCTGTGTTCTTACTTATGCTCAGTTGAAAAAAAGTTGGGAAGTGTGGTGGATTTGGCTGGTTCATTTCTTTGTGGTAATGAGGCTGAAATTTTATGTCCAGCACTTACTGTCAGCTCAGGGCAAAGAGTAGGAAAAGACTGGAGTAGTTTCATGAATTCCCCTGATAAACAGAATCTTGAATGGGCTGTTGGTCACAGTCAGCTTGTTGAGGCACAACAAGCAGATTCTAGCTTAAGTAAATATTTTTCCATGATAAGTAAACCAGAAGTAGCCAATAAAGTGGTGACTTATTTTGTTGACAACCATGTATTAAGGCGCAAATGGAGTTCACGTACAGATCCTGATTTTGACAGTGTTTGTCAGATTGTACTTCCTGCAGTGTATAGGCAGCAGGTGTTGTCTCTAGCTCATGACAGTCCTTGGGCAGGCCATTTGGGTGTTAGAAAGACATATAGTCGTATTCTTAAATACTTTTTTTGGCCTAGAATGAAAACTGACATTTCCAACTATTGTCACTCTTGTCATGTTTGTCAAATAACAGGAAAACCTAATCAAACTATTCCTCCAGCTCCTTTGTGTCCAATTCCAGTTGTGGGTGAACCATTTGAAAGGATTTTGGTTGACCCTGTAGGACCTTTGCCAAAGACAAAAACAGGTAATCAATTTCTACTTACTATCATGTGTACGGCTACATGCTTCCCTGAGGCTGTGCCTCTGCGCATGATTACTGCCTCAGTAGTGGTACAGGCATTGGTGAAGTTTTTCTCTACTTTTGGATTGCCGAAGATAATTCAGACTGATCAGGGTACTAATTCTTATCTAGACTCTTTGCCCAAGTTATGAAAACTTTGAATGTTGAACACGTAGTTTCTAGCCCTTATCATCCAGAATCCCAAGGAGCACTTGAACAATTCCATCAGTCATTAAAGTCTATGTTGCGAAAGTTGTTTGGACACTGGAAAGGTATGAGATGAGGGTGTTTCTTTGGTTTTATTTGCAGCTCGTGAGGCAGTACAAGAGTCACTGTCTTTTAGCCCTGCTGAGCTTGTGTTTGGACACACTGTGCGTGGTCCATTAAAGTTATTAAAGGAGTCATTCTTGGCTGATGCTGCAGGAGAAGGTGTCCCTGTACTGGATTATGTTAGTAAGTTCCGTGAGCGGTTGTATAAGGTGGGGACCTTGCTAAAGAAACTTTGAAGCTGTCCCAAGCAAATATGAAGAGAACTTTTGATAGAAAAGCTGTGTCCCGCAGTTTTAAGCCTGGTGACAGAGTTCTCGCATTATTGTCTGTTCCTGGTTCCACCCTTGCAGCTAGATTTTCAGGCCCATATACTGTTTAGAAAAGGTTGAGTGACACAGATTATGTGATTGAGACTCTGGAGCGGAGAAGAGGCAGTCGTGTATGTCATGTTAATATGCTGAAGGCTTATCATTCTAGAAGTGCACTAGTTGGAGATGCTGATCTCCATTCAGCTTCTATGGCTGTTGTCAGTACCCTTCCAGATGTTCCTAGTGTTGGTGAGGCAGATGGGTTGAATTCACAGCCAGACTCTCACTATAGCTAGACTTTCAAATACTGAGACTTTATCAGGCTTGTCATCTACTTTGGATCATTTGTCAACGGAACAGCGTAATGACATTATTGAACTTGTTCAAGAATATCTTCCGTTATTTAGTGATGTTCCTTCCCAAACTACTGTCCTGCAATATGATATTAAAGTAATGAGTACTCCAGTTAAGCAACACCCATATAGGGCTAATATTGCCAAGAGAGCTATTATGCGACAGGAAGTAGAATCTTTTGGAACATGGTTTTGCCAAACCCAGTAAAAGTCCCTGGAGTTCACCATGTTTATTAGTTCCAAAACCTGATGGAACTTTTAGGTTTTGTACTGACTACAGAAATGTTAATGCTGTTACAGTATCAGATTCCTATCCTCTGCCTCGCATGGATGACTGTGTGGATAATGTGGGTATGGCTCAGTATGTCAGTAAGTTAGACTTGTTGAAGGGATATTGGCAAGTTCCACTAACCTCAGAAGCTTCTGACATTTCTGCTTTTGTAAACCCTGACAATTTTCTACAGTATACAGTAATGGCTTTTAGTTTGAAAAACGCACCAGCTACATTTTAGAGACTCATTAATAACGTAGTAGGTGATGTTCCTGGTTGTTCTGCTTCTTTAGATGACTTGGTTGTATACTCATCTGATTAGGCCAGCCATATGGAAACTTTGCACATACTTTTTGAAACGTAGGTTGCTGCTTCTTTGACTCTAAATCTTGCAAAGTTTGAGTTCGCAAAAGCCACTGTGACTTATTTGGGAAAGCGGGTAGGCGGAGGTCATGTTCGCCCCTTGGAAGCTAAGGTAACCACTATTGTCAATTTTCCTACTCCAGCCACACGACGTGAACTGTGCCGGTTTTTAGGTATGGCAGGGTATTATAGGGGGTTTTGTAGAAATTTCTCCACAGTTGTTGAGCCACTTACTAAATTACTTAGCCCTTCTGTACCCTTTCAGTGGTCTTTAAATTGTGAACATGCTTTTCAAAGTGAGAAAGTACTTTTGAGTGAGGCACCTGTTCTTGCTGCTCCAGATTTTGTAAAACCATTCCAACTGGAGGTTGATGCCAGTGCAGTTGGTGCAGGAGCAGTATTACTGCAGGAACATAGTCATGGTGTAGCACATCCTCTGTGTTACTTTTGCCAGAAGTTTAATAAACATCAACTTAATTATTCTACCATCGAAAAAGGAAGCTCTAGCCTTACTTTAGCACTTCAACATTTTGATGTGTATGCTGGATCTAGTAGTTTGCCTGTCACTGTGTATACTGATCACAACGCTTTAGTGTTCTTGTCCAGAATGTATAATCATAATCAACGTTTGATGCAGTGGGCTCTTTTGATACAGGATTATACACTGGATGTTAAACACAAGAAGGGTGTGCATAATGTCGTGGCAGATGCTCTTTCTCATGTATAATTTTTAGGACCATGGTTTGTTCTTGATGGTGTATGTCGCAAATTAATGTTGCTCTGTGGCCGGTTATGGAGGGGAGCATTCAGCATGTCAGACACTTAACGAAAGTCTGCTGTAGTGTCCTTGTAAATGTAGTCAGTACCATCTCTCTCATATGTTCCGTCTCTCTCTCTCTGCTTCTTTTTCCCCTTTCCAGCATGAAGTGTGGACAGGCAAGTTGGGCGCGCTTATACATTTGCATGTATTATAGTCGCCGAACTGTCTAGACACACTAGGTAAGGGGCGAGTGCCACCCGCTGTATTTTGGGGACAGGAGTAGCTGTATTGGTTAGGTAGGTTAGATTTCTTTTGTTTTGTTCATTTTTTTGTCACCGTCCACCTTTGTGGCTGGTAGGACTTTATTAGTTATTAGTTTTCATATTGAATATGTTATTCTTTGTTTTTTTTTCTTGATGTATATATGCTCCTGTTGTGCTCCTGTTATGTACAGCGACCAATGGAAGCGAAGTAAAAGTTGATGTAAACATCGCTATTGTGTACTGGTGCCCATATTATTTTGTTACTCCTCCTCTCCTCCCTCTAGCTACATCTGAGGGGAATGTAACAAATAATAGCAGATCTAACAGGCTGTCATGCCTCAGATGGACTCAGTTCGTCAGTGTTGCGAACTCCATTCCCCAGGAGCATGAGGGAGATCTTCACCGGTCACGCACCTATCAGCGGTCTGTCACCCGATTACTCACTCATGTCACCTGTACTGGTTTGTCACATGTGCTACTTAGAATAGTTTATAAGCCCAGGATTCACTTGGTTTAGTTGCAAAGTATTCATGAACATGGTGTTCCTTCTGTTTACTATTCCTTGTGTATGACCTTTTGCCTGTGTACTGGGACTGTGATTTTTAAGTGATTAAGTGATTCTTTTTGATCCCACAACCGGGGAAATTCCACCTCCGCATTTAACCCATCCGTGAAGTGAAACACCACATACACACTAGTGAACACACACACTAGGGGACAGTGAGCACACTTGCCCGGAGCGGTGGGCAGCCCTATCCACGGCGCCCGGGGAGCAGTCTTGCTCAAGGACACCTCAGTCATGGACTGTCGGCCCTGGGGATCGAACAACCTTCCGGTCACAGGGCCAGATCCCTAACCTCCAGCCCACGACTGCCCCTTTTGCTTTGTTCTTTGGATTCTGGTTGCCTGTTTGTGACTGTGCACTTTAGACTACTCTATTTGTGAACTCAACCTTGTTTTTTGGATTAACCTTTTGCTTGCATTTGCCTGTTGGAATGATCACAACTGTGATCATTTCTGCCTTCCTGGTTTTGATCCATGTTTGCCTTCTGATGCCAGATCTGTCTGTTTTAAATAAAACTGATCTTTTTACGGAGCTCCGTGTTGTAAAGTCCCTGAGCTCTTCAGTACAACCCATTCTACTACCAGTGTTTGTCTATGGAGACTGCAAGGCTATGTGCTTGATTTTATACCCCTGTTAGCAATGAGTGTAGATGGAACTACTAAAATCTATTCATTTTGTTATTTATTCTTTTTTTATTTTTATGATTAGACCAAATGAAATGATCTAAAATGTTTCAACTTTCATTATTGCCAATAGCTGTGTTCCAATTCAGGGGCTGCATCCTTCAAAGGATGTGCTCTATGAAGGCATGTGCTTCCAAGGCTGCGTAGACTTGCGAAGTCTGAACTGAGATTTCTTGTTTGTGTCACAGCACCGCTGATCCCGCCCTCACTGCTGCATCATAAAATGCCGCTTGGCTTTTTTAAAAACATTTGTATCATTCGCTATTTGAGTCAGTTTAAACCCAATACTTACATTTTAAGTGTCTCCTCAGCTGCTGTTCGCGCCTCTGCTGTCGCTCAAACCCTTGCCGGCATACAATGAATCTCAGGACATGTTGGCTGGTGAAGGATCCACCTGTTGGTTTGGCAACAACATTACCTAATGTGGCAGCAAAGCTTCTCTGAGTTGAGCTGAGCTGATGCACAAAGTATGCAAAATGAGAAAACAGCAAACAGGGAGCAATAGAAAGACAGTCATTATGGGGCAGAATGCTGAACACACTCATTTGGGTTACAGGAGATGCGCCTGTAGTAACTCCATTCAGAATGAATTCTTGGCTCAGCAGGTAAAGCAATCTCCCTAATGCTTTCATGTTATTAACACCACCGTGTCCAGAGCACAGAGGGGAGAGAGAGAGAGAGTGAGAGGATGCGGGAATCAAAGAAATCAATCAGGAGAGATATAGTTTCATGGGGGATAATGAGATTTTGGTGCGCGATGGGTGGAGTTATTGAATTTTAGCGACACAGAAACAAGCTATCGATAGAGCCTCGGTCACAAGCGTGTATCTTGGATGAAGCATTTTCACCACTACAGATTAGAAACATTGACCACATAAGTGGCCTTTTAACCTCTTACCTGTCCGACCAGGAGGTGATTGGACTTGGTTGAGGAACAGTGTGGACTAAAGAATATATAAAACACATTTTTGACATGTTTTAACACAAATGGACATTTCTTAGTTCTCAATACGTAACAAAGCTTACTCAGGTTTGCTTAGAGAAAAACTCTCATGTGTTAATATGACACTGCTACCTTGGGACTTAAGCCAATGGCCACTCATTTAATTTAATCCCCTTGTTGTGATGTTAGCACTTAAACTTTTCAGATGTTTGATTAAAGTTGAGCTAAAATTGAAATTGATCTGAAATTTTCCTCATTAGTCTCAGGTCATATTAAAGGATATCTTAATCTGATGAAAACTGTGAATTTGATTTTTCATTTTATCCCAGATGTCATCAATCAGCCAAGTTTGGTATCAATTTTTCTTCTTTAGATCATAACTGGAGCTATGATGCTAATGTTGCTAAAAAACACTAGAAATCAATAGTCACCCAAATAGCCCAAGCCATTTCGGTAAAAATGCATTCCCCAAATTTCGCTCAACCTGCATCAGGCCTGTTATGACACATTTAACATTTTTCGGTAACGCTTTACTGTGGGGTGCTATTCAGAAGGCTACATGACGTCTACATAAGCTTGTCATGATAACTGACATAATCCTATATAACTGCTTATTGATGCTTATTACAACACACAACATTTTCTATAAAGTTTGAATTTCGATCGTCAGTTAAATTACCCTTTGTGAAAGATGATGCCTGTTGTATTAAGCTTTCATGAAGACTTATGGAGGGTTATGTCAGTTGTCATGACAACTTTATGTAGGTGTCCTATAGCCTTATGAACAGCACCCTACAGTAGCTCTGCTCAACACAACTGTAACAGTGATTATCTGAGTTGGGTCATTCTCCATTTGGAGTGGGAAACCATGTCAAAAAGTCTGCAGAGATTAAAAAGATGCTCAAAATATTAGGCACAGCTCCAAAAGTCATTTACATTGTTGACCTAAGATTAAATAATATGACCCTGACGGAGAAGCGGCTTAGAAGATGGATGGATGGATTCTCTGATTTTTCCTTTTTTAATATTGTTTCATAGCTGCCCTGCATATGTAAACCAACTCATCACAAAACTAATTGTTAACATTTGACATAAAACAACTTTTTATTTCATTAATGTTATACTACACTCACTATCGCTCACTATATTTCATCAATTTATTTATAATTTTGTTTATCAGGCACCTCAGAACTTCTATGTGCCACCAGTGTTGTGTTGTAATGGCTGGGTAATTACATTTTTGTCAAAATAATGCCATATTATCATTTTTATTACTGATTTTAAAGAGTCGCACAAGGTCACCTGATGGTCAATGAATCAGCCAATTTACAAAATCTTCAGTTTTAACCAGAATGTCACTGCAGTCAGAGTCACTGATGTTACACCATATTCATACACCACCAGTGACTGTAAAATATATTTGGAATTATGCTCATTTTTGCATATAGGATAATATGAAATGTTAATGGATGTATCATCATATATATACATATACATAAATACGATATTTAGTTTTAGGATGTTGGAAGATCCCAGATACTACAGGCTTTCTGTCATCTTGAACCAGTCTGGCCATTCTCCATTGCCACTAATGATGCTTTTTCATTGTTGCTCCATTCTGAGGAACTCTAGAGATGCTGTGTGTGAAAATCACAGCAGATTGGCAGTTATAGAAATACTCAAACCAGCCCGTCTGGCACCAACAATCAAGCCATGGTCAAAATCATATTTTTTTCCTATTCTACATCATACATGTGTTCCAAATAAAGTGGGTGTTGGTGAGTGTAAATAGAATTTGTGCCCTAAAATATACAGAAAAAATGTTATATGTAAATGTGTAGATGATATGTTGTCCTGCTGCTCTCACGCACTCACTCAGGTTTGTTGACAGTAGAGCGGAGGGGCGCCGGCATCTCAGGAAGCCTCATGAGTCTGTTACCTTTCAGGTTTCTCCCTTTTAGAGAGTGAGGCTGCTGTTGTTTCTTCTGCCTTGATCAGGTGCCCACTGCTCACCAGCCTTCTGGACCATTTTGACCACCACTCAGCTTCACGCTGTACAACACTGTGCAAATCTCACCATGAACTGGCCCTCCTGATGCTGCTGCTGCATAAACTCAAACTATCTAATTAACCTTTGCTCCACCTGTTTTTCCTTATTTTGTATATTTTCATATTTTATACTAATTCTGTTTGCCATCTGGTGTGGACCAGAAGAGGATGGTTTCCCCTTTTGAGGCTTGGTTCCTCTTCCTCTTGCTCTTAGGGAGTTTTCCATGCCACTGTTGCCATTGGTGACGCTCATGGGGGCTCAGACCCGGGTTTTTATGTAAAGATGCTTTGTGACAACACTTGTTGTAAAAAGCACTACATAAATAAACTTTAACTTCACTTGACGTGACTTTCATTCAGAAAATCACAGAAAATGTAGGGGTCTTTTTAAAAAATTGGAAAGCAATGGCAAGAAAACAAAATTCACATGAATTCCAGTGGTCCACACACACGTGATGAGCAGTGCAGACTGGTTTAGATGGTTGCTTAAAGAGAATATGAGTGTTTATATGGGTTAAATAGAGATTGACGCTGAGTGCTCTCACTGAAGCTTTGCTGTGCTGTGAGTTCAAGGCCATTACCGGAAAGTGTGAATCCAATCTGGAGCGTTACAGGTGATAATCAGTGGTTAATTGGATAGTAGCATTGAGACGGCAGTGGGGCTTTTTTTCAGCTCTGGGGGTCTCTCCCCCCTGCTGAAGCCCTGATTGGTTGTAATCATGAATGTGGTGCAGTTATGATTATATTGAAATGGGCTAACTCTTTTTTATTATGATTGGATGGAGAAGGGCTGAATTCGGTGCGTCACCCTCATGCTCCTGATAATGGCGCTCATTAGAATTTTAATGCACTCGTGTGAATAGTTAGTTTCATGTCGTTTAATGTAATTTTCAGAGTTTCAGCAGTCGCGCTATATCCAATTACAGCAATGTATCTGAGCTTCTGATGAGCCGGAGTGCACGGTCACTGTGTTAATTAACAGGAACTGCCCATGAATCCAATGTCTTTACAGACGTTAGAGAGAAAGTGAATGTTCATGGGCTAACAAAGATGTGTTGACTAATCTCAGGCGTGTTGTCTGGGCGCATAAAGATCTGAGGCTCGGCCTAAATATCGTCATGCATTATTTTTTCAAATTAACCTGTAAACTGTGCGGTTGCTACTTCTTTAATTTAATGAGTTACATCAATCAGGAATAACATTTTGAGCACCTCCTTGTTTCTATGCTCATTGCCCATTTTATCAGCTCCACTTACTGTATAGGTGCACTTTGTAGTTCTACAGTTACAGACTGTAGTCCATCTGTTTCTCTGATACTTTGTTACCCCCTTTTACCCTGTTCTTCAGTGGTCAGGACCGCCATGGACCCTCACAGAGCAGGTACTATTACTATGCCTGATCATTGTACATTTCAGCAGACTGTGCATTGATTCTGGGTTGTTTTTTTTAACATCCAACATCGGGATCGAGTTTGGCTGGTTTTCAGAAGAGTGACTGTGTATCTACATAATCCATTTAAAGTTGTGTTGACTCCATACACCCCGTCTCGCCTCAGGCTTTTATTTTATTGTTCTGTTTTTAAACATTTGGTTTTGAAAAGGTACAAATATAAACTTTTCACCTGGAAAAACTTTTTAAGGTTTCACAATCAGACCTTAAAACCAAAGCTGTACTTTTAAGGGAACATTTACATTGTTTATATCTTGAATGAATAATGTACCTGAACAGAACCTTCATTTCTCACAGTGTAGTTACTGAATAATAATCCTTAGTATGTAATAAGCCCGGGATTTTAAGGGATTAAGATGTAAGCGGAGTCATTTTGAGTGGTCTGTTGGCCCCTAATATAAACATATTACATCAAATGGTTATGAATATGCTGCCTGATGACTGAGAACAATGTTTCACCATAGTTTTGGCTTAAGTGCTTTTTAAATCAGTTCATAAAGGAGGGATACATGCAAAAAGTTCATGAATCATCTAAAATGTGTCACCATTTTACCATCATAACATTCCATATACCAAGACATGTGTAGCTTCACCGCTGTAAGAAACCTGAGTCTTGACTCGCACTGTTTCCATCTCAAACACTCACTTACACAGAAATTGAGAAAAACTGATGCAATTCCTCTTCAAAAGACCAAACAGCAGAAACAACAGCATTTTTGGCCCAGTATTAAAGTGTTCGTGTAAGTACTACCATCCAAAAGTTATACCATGGGTAGACATGCTAATGAAGAATCTTCAGTAAAGCATGCTGAGGTCTTTCAGTGAAGTCAAAGTCAACGAACCACTGGAAATAAATGATTAAGAAGAGCTATTAAAGGGCAGGATCATCTTACTAAGATTATTGACAGTGAAGATTTCACCAACAATCCATCAAACAAACTTGGGTTGTTAAGTTGGTGATCCATGCTAGCAAATTAGCTCTCATTAGCTACTTTAATGGTGCTATCAGAGGAGTTTTACTGGTATCCCCGAAAAATATGTTCTTAACTTTAATGTCATGAGGATAATTTTCATTCATCATGAAAAGATATGAAGTTTTGGTATGACAGCAGGCCCGGAATCAGGGGACCATTAAGTGGGGTAATGAAATCTCACTACACTGGCAGACGATGTTTCTTACAACAAGCAAAATTATCTGGTAATATAGTGAGAAAATGTCACCTGCTAGTGCAGGAGTCCACAGCACATGGCTACTTTTCCTACCCTGTTGTGGCTCCACAGCGGAATCAGATTTGTAGGAAAAAATAAAATAATCCCCCTTTACAGTAACATAGTTTATCCTGAAGATCAGTGCACAGACTGATGGTCACCATAGCAACACAGACAACAGTCTCACCTGGCTAGTAGCTAACAAAAAGGCAAAGAGAGAGATTTAAGATGAATGTCGATAATTTGGAGATGAATGGACTTATTTGTGTTTATAATTACTCCAGCTGGTTTCCTGATACGTTTAATCTGCAACCAGAAACTGACCAACACTAAAAGGTCATGAAGCTGAAGTTGCTTCTCATTTGTCAGCTTCTTGTTTGAATGTTCCCATTCCACCTTAAATGGTGCTGACGTCTCAGGTACCATTTAAGATGGAACAGGAAAATTCAAACAAGAAGCTGGTGAATGAGAAGTGATTCCAGCCTCATAAAAAGCAGAACGTTAGATAACAAGCTTTTTTACCAATGCTCAGCAATAAAACCCCAATTTTCACACAAACATCTGCATTAATAGAACAAACAGGCTTAGCAGGGCTTCATAACCCAGATAAACACCACTAACCCTGTTAGAGCTATGAATGCGAACAATTACTGAACTCTGTGTTGCAAAGACATTGACCTAGGGTTAACCATGCGGCGAAGATCATCATATTAAAATGGTAAAAGAAAATTTAAAGGGCAGGACGTAAAGACTTCTATTATATACACTACTCACCAAAAGTTTGGGGACAGCTTTATATGACACAAGAATAAAAAATGTACTTAACTTTTTGCTTTACGACTTTTCCTCAGTTTCTGAGGACTGCTAGCAGACACAGTCACATTGCTTCAGAAACCATCTGTTGTAAATTGTAACTTATGTTTTATGGGTGTCTATAAACAGGGTTTAATGCAACTACTGTGTCAGTATCGGATCATGTGACATAAACCACGAAATACACAGGTACACGGTTATCTGCAGATGCAAACAACCCATGGATCAACAGCAGGAAGAACTAGGCATCCAGACTGGAATTCGCAAAGAAACACCGTGAATGAGCCATAAAAACTGGAGTTTTATTGACCGAGGAGACCAAGATTCACTTCTTTTAAAGTAATATAAAGACCAAAGTGTGAAAAAGGAAAAGATCTACTCATGATCCAAAACAGATGAGCTCATCAGTCAAGCATGGTGGAGGTAGTGTCATGGCTTAGGCTTGCATGGCTGCTTCTGGAACGGGATCACTAATCTTTATCGATGATGCAACTCATGATAGCAGCAGCAGAATGAATTCAGAAGAGAAATGAATCCAATCCAACTGGGTGGAACTTCATCACGCAGCAAGTCGATCACCAGACCTTCAATTAATTGACCTTCTAAAGAGGAGACTGAAATGTGAACCCCCCCCCCCCCAGGCAAACAACAGCTGAAGGAAGCTGCATTAAAAGGATGGAAAAGCATCACATAAAAACAGTGCAAGAGTTTGGTGATGTCAGTGGGTCACTGGCTTGATGCAGCAATATGAATATACAACCTTTACACTATTTAAAAAGATGGTTCTTCAAAGGTTATGTAGTAAAGACAGGGTTTCTCTATAGAACAATGAACATTCAAAAAAGACTTTACCTGATTAAATCTTTGCAAGTGGCTCTTCAGATTTGATAGAGAATGTGTTATATATGGTTTTGTATAGAACCTTTTTGAAAAGGTTTCTATATAGCACCAAAAAGGATCATTTTATTGTACACCAGCTTGACATTGTAACAATAGAAGAACCCTTTTTGGTGCTACATACACCATTTTCAAAAATATGGAAAGAAGAACATTCCACCATGCAGAGGACCATGTAAGCATGCACATGTTTATGGGTCTATATAGTACTTTGAAGAACCATCCTTTTTAAGAGTGTACATTGTTCTATGTAGCACTTTTTTAAATGGTTCTTTGGTGCAATATAGAACCATATACAACACATTCTCCAACAATCAGAAGAGCCATTTCACCATGCAAAGAAACCTTTAATCAGGCAAATGGTTCTTTAAGAGTACGTGGTCCTATAGAGAACCTCTCATTATAAAAGAAGTCTTGAAGAACCATCTTATTTAAGAGTGCACTATATATTCTCTCTCTCTCTCTCTCTCTCTCTCTCTCTCTCTCTCTCTCTCTCTCTCTCTCTCTCTCTCATATATTGTTCAGTTGCTTGTTAACACAAATAGCTACTCAACCAATCACATGGCTGCAACTCAATGCATTTAGACATGTAGAGGTGGTCAAGACAACTTGCTGAAATGCAGACCGAGCATCAGAATGGGGGAAGAAAGGGGATTTAAGTGACTTTGAACGTGGCGTGGTTGATGGTGCCAAACGGGCTGGTCTGAGTATTTCAGAAACTGCTGATCTACTGGGATTTTCAAAATCCAAAAAAGCCCAAAAAAGAGAAAATATCCAGTGAGCGGCAGTTGTGTGGACGAAAATGCCTTGTTGATGTGAGAGGTCAGAGGAGAATGGGCAGACTGGTTCCAGATTATAGAAAGGCAACAGTAACTCAAATAACCAACCAAAATCTCTGAGGAATGTTTCCAACACCTTGTTGAAAGTATGTCACGAGGAATTAAGGCAGTTCTGAAGGCAAAAGGGTTTCAAACCTTTTACTAGCAAGGTGTACCCAATAATGTGGCCGGTGAGTATGTGTGTGTATGTGTGTGTGTGTGTGTGTGTGTGTGTGTGTGTGTGTGTGTGTGTATGTATACACAGTACTGTGCGAAAGTGCCCAAGACACATTTTCAAAATGTATTTATTTGTGTAGTTTGTGTTTATTTGCTGAGAAAAGTGTTAAGATTTAAATAAACAAAATGTATAGAATATTAATTAATAATGATTTTACACTCACATGCCACTGTACTGTATGTATATATATATATATATATATATATATATATATATATATATATATATATATATATATATATATATATCCTATACTTTTGCTCACCAAAAGTTTTACTACACTCTTCTATGAACTAAGAATAACTCAGACAGTTTGCACTGAAGTCGCTATAGTTACTGACTAATAGGCCTTTGTATGTAATAAGCCTGGCATAAGGGGTTACAGCTGTAAATGTGAGAAAATAAAACTGAAATTTTGATCCGTCGTCTCATATTTATCTTTTTATGTTGACCCCAAATGTCTTCAGTGTATAGAAAGCAAAAGAACCAGCCTTGCCGTTCCAACACTTCCAGAGGAGGTTGTATGTATGTGCGGCGGAACGCTCTACATTCATCAGTTCTCTTTTTGCTGCTGCCTTCCCATCACGCTCAGCGATAAAGCCCATCGATCGAGCATGCGCCGCTCTACAATAACTCACTCTGAGTCTGAGGCTGATGAACGAGACACCACAGCACTCATTCACCCATCTGATCTGAGTTACTGCCTGAGAGAAAAATACCTTCATGATGATCCTCACGCAGCTGTCCAGGCCATCAGTCATCAGCAGGATACAGCAAACCAAGAGAACAACAGATCTGTACATGTTCCGTACGCGTTCTAGAGCTGAGACAGAAGCACAAAACCGAGATTTCCAGTAAACGTTCAGCAAACCAGCAATTAATTCATTTGACTTGTAACAGGAGTGTGAGGATGACTTTAAAATGCCTGTACAGAGAGAACTGAGCTGTCTTTGAGTAGATTTTACAACATAAACACTTTGCTCTCTTTCTGCTTCTAATGCCTGAAATCAAGCAGTCAGGCTCATAAATATTTGGATGTTGACAAACTATTTTTTTCTTTGGCCGTTTGTCAGTACGGAAGTCCGAAGGAACCATAAGCTGTTGTTATAACTTTCTGGATTGTTTTCTTGAGATTGTTTTCTTGAGGACATTAGAGGTGGCCAAATCAATTATCTGATACATTCTTAAATCTCTGAGGCTGACAAACTGACCTACATGTCAAATTTATTGTTTCTATGTCTGTGCCTGTATCTTTGTGATGATCCAGCACAGAAATCCAGTTCAAACACTTCCTGAATCTGTAGAGTCGCCCTTTATCATGAGATCATACGAGACTCACATCAAGAGTTATGAGCCTATGAAGAGGGGTTCAGATATAGGTCACCTGGCTCTCACCGTGTGGGACTGGTGGATTCGTGTGTCCGCCTACATTCTGTGTGAAACTGACCAACAGACACTCAGGAAACCACTAAAGACTGACCATCACGCCGGACACCCTTCATTCTTCATTCAGTCCACATCAAAATGCTCCGTTATCTTCATCACTGCTTTCCAAACCTGTTGCAGCAGCTACAGCAGCTGTAAACTCAGCTGCACACACTCGTGTGAAACGGCATCAGAGAGTTTACAGCTGCTGAAGCTGCTGCAACAGGTTTGGAAAGCAGTGATGAAGATAACGGAGCATTTTGATATGCAACATATGAGGATGGTGTCCTTTAAAGGAGACTTTAAGAAGTGACGCAAAAAAACAGAGGGTTCAATACAATATATAAACCATTGGTAAGCCTCAAAAACAAGGAGGTCATATTAGAGTTCCCAAAAAGGCAAAGGAGTGGCATGTTGTGCTCAGTAAAGGCAAAACTGAAGGTAAAACAGCCCAAGAATGAGCAAGAATTGAAGACGGCTACAGTAAAGGCCAGACAGACCGTGACCCGAGAAGAAACCCAGCATCTGATGATGACCATGTGTTCCAGACTTCAAAAGATCTGCAACCAAATATTAAAAATGACAATTTAATTTGTGGTTGTTAGTTTGTCCAATTACTTTTGAGACCCTTACAGCCGTGTGTGAAAATGGCTGTACCTGAATGTCTGCACTGTGAGCTCATATTTATATTTTGATTCAACACCAATTTTCTGTGGCATAGAGCTAAAAATAACAACAATTCAGTCAATTTAAAGGGTTAAAACATTCTCTCGTCTCATTTTTCTCCCAGCAGTAATGTGAGGCACCTGTTAGGGACCTCATTAGGAATTCTCTCTTCAGGGCCCATTAGGCCCACACAGTCCGCTGGGCCGGGGAGGGAATTCGCTTCATTAGCTTTTCTCCCTCTGCACATGACTGGAGGACGACGGGACGAGTGTGAACTTTCGGAGCGAATAAACAGAGCGGGCGCCGTCGACCCTCAAACGCACCGCAGCTAATAAAGCTTCCGCCGGCTCGTCTGCTCCACAGATTAATGGATTGTTTGTTTGTTTACATGGCCCTTCTTCGTAAATGAATTTTCTCCATCACTAATCCATATATACTCTGTACAAGTTGGAGGTGCAGAGAAACTAATGTCATTAAATAAAATGTTGTTATTTCTAATATAAAAACCACAAACAGAAAAAAATCCTCACAGCATAAAGAATTACCACAGCACGTACAGCAGTGTGTAAAAGTCCATTAAGCGCAGCTTATTTATATTTCAGCCTCAGGAATAAATCAGAGGACACACTATTTTACAGAACATTACACAGAAGCCTCAACAACTAAATATATCAGCTGTTTGAGTGTCAGTGATTCACTCTTTATCTCTATTCCAGCTTCCATTCTTTTCAGGAGACTCACTTTCAGGTCCTCAAAGAATCTGCAGACACGCCTCCAAAGTTCAGTCTTACCCTGCAATCACACCTGCAGCGACGCAACACAACAAAGTGCCCAGATGTTATTCATGTTCACTGAGAGCTGGCCAAGGGGCGAGGAGAAGTGAGTGGAGTCAGCGATGCAACAAAGTTGAGCGGAGTGTAAATGAGGAGCAAAGTGATGATTATCAATATTTATTGAGCATTGAGCTGGTTTATGAGGAGTCTGGCCTCTTCTTATTTCCCCCATTATATCAGAAACATTACTGCTAGACAGCAGAGGGCGCTCGTGAGCGAGTCCTCAATGAATGAGGGTGAATGGAGCTGAACAGCTAAAATCGAAGTTAAATAGATTCTAATCACGCGCCCAGAACTTTCCTTTAATTATAGAAAGTAGAAGAATGTATTTCACTAAAAAAGCAAAAAAAACTCACTACTGAGTGCTGATTGGTTAGCATTACTGCGACTGAGTGCTGATTGGTTAGCATTACTGTTACTGAGTACTGATTGGTTAGCATTACTGCTACTGAGTGCTGATTGGTTAGCATTACTGCTACTGAGTACTGATTGATTAGCATTTCTGCTACTGAGTGCTGATTGGTTAGCATTACTGCTACTGAGTGCTGATTGGTTAGCATTACTGCTACTGAGTGCTGATTAATTAGCATTTCTGCTACTGAGTGCTGATTGGTTAGCATTACTGCTACTGAGTACTGATTGATTAGCATTTCTGCTACTGAGTGCTGATTGATTAGCATTTCTGCTACTGAGTGCTGACTGGTTACTGAGCAGAGCAGCTCATTGGCTACAGAGTCCACTTGAGTTCAAAAAAGCCCACAGGAGATGACCAAACAGCGAATTGGGCAATGAGGCAAAAAGCCGCCGCCGGTGTGAGCGCAGGGTTAGAAATTGGTGGAACATTTTCTGAAGTGATCAAACTCAATCAGTGGTTTTGAGGTCTGGACTCTGGGGTGGTCAGTCCATTATTCAGCTTCTTTGTTTGATGTGTCCGTCTCCTTTTCTCAGGGAGGTTCTTCTTCATGAGCTACACATCCATTCAGACCCACAGCGCTGAGTGGTCTTCTCACAGTGGAAGGATGGACAGAAACACCTGTGGATGTTTTCAGATCTGAAGCAGCTTGATTTTCTCCTCTCTCTCAAAGATGGAAGCTTTAAGTGCTGGTTATCTGATGCATTTAAAGCCGTGCATATCACTATGTAGTAAACACAACAGTGTTAAAAAAAGTTTTTTGGTCTTCTCTGCTGCTCTTCTCTCAGACAGCAGTGTTTGTTGTGAAGGACGTTGTGACCAGCTTGTTTCTTTTCTTTTTTATCTCTCCGTCACTGTTTTTCAATCAGCCGCTGTGTGATTGCTGTGGGATTAGTGGGCTTCTGCGCTCCCCGGGACGCCATTAACGTTCGCGCAAATGAAACACTTTTGTATCCTTCAGTAAGCAACTTCAAAACTAAACACCTTGAATGTAGACACGCGCCTAATGCATCTAACAAATCTAACACACTGGTCATTCTCCATTTGTGGGAAAGCATTTCACAAAGGTTGCAGGGCTTAAAAAGATGCTTAAAATATGAGGCACAGCTCCAAAAGTCGGTATGTACATTTACAGAGTTTACCTAAGATTAAATAACACTTTTCTCTTATGATTAGTCTCTTTTTATCCTGTTTCATAGTCGCTCTGCGTCTGTAAAACAGCTCATCACAAACCAGCTCTCAACATTTGAGAAACTGTTTTTAATACAAAACTATATTTTAAGAGGTTTAACTTTGGAATTAGTATAAAACAGATCGATGTTTACTTTAGATTAAGAAACCCTTATTAATCCCACAACGGGGAAATTTCACCTCCGCATTTTCCCATCCGTGCAGTGAAACAACACATACACACTAGTGAGCGCACACACACTAGGGGGCAGTGAGCACACTTGCCCAGAGTGGTGGGCAGCCCTATCCGCAGTGCCCAGGGAGCAGTTGGGCATTAGGTGTCTTGCTCAAGGGCACCTCAGTCATGTACTGTCAACTCAGGGGATCAAACCGGTGACCTTCCAGTCACAAGGCCGGTTCCCTAACCTCCAGCCTATGACAGCTCAAAAATCTAAAGTTGTCAAATCATTAATGTTATACTATATTTAAAAATATTTATTTTAGTTTAAGAATTAATCGGTCACAATTCTTTTGGTCACTGATGTTATTAGAAGTCTTATTTTACATTCTAACAGTCATATAGTTCAGCGCTATTAAACTGCTCCTTTGGGTTGGGCTCATCAGAGAGGAAGCATCTCAAAGCCAGAGAAGGCGAGTCACACTCACTCACTATTTCATTAATATATTAATCATTTTATCAGGCAGCTCAGATCTTATATGTGTCATCGGTGTTTTGTGCTTTAGTGGCTGGGTAATTAAAATGTCAAAATAATGCCATATTATCATTTTTATGACTGATTTTTAACAGTTGCACAGGGGCACCTGATGGCAAACGAATCAGCCAATTTACAAAACCCTCAGTTTTAACCAGAATTCACTGGAGTCACCGTCACTGGTGTCACATCACATTTGTACAACACCCTGTAAAGTATGTTTGGAATTAAGCTCCTTTCTGTATATATGATAATAGGAGATTAATGGACATACTAAGATTATTCAGTTTGGGGATGAAACTTCAACTCTAAATGGAGAAAGCACTTTACTTTACTAAAGAACCTATTTTTTTAGTGTTGATTTCCTGACACTGTGAACGTAATAACTTGTGTTTAGTGGCCACAGAAAACTGAATAAAAAATGGTGGACTTTCCCACAGCACTGCACAGAGCAGGATGGCAGACCCACTAGAGTTGGACAGTGACGTCCTGCATCCTTACGTTCCGGCACAGGTCGGCATGTTTGTGACGCTGCAGGGATGTCAGATTAGCTTTGGGTGGAGAAAGAAACACAAACCGAGAGGAAAGACAAATATCGGCAAATAACACATAAATGTACCAGCACAATGAAAACAAACCGCACACACAGACACTGGCGTTCACGCTCCGACTGCAGATGAACTCAGGAGGCTTTTATCAACCTGGGAGCGTTTGAGCAGCCTCTGTTCTCCCCCTGCCATAAACACAATTTATCACCTGCAGAAAAAAACACGCCCCGCGCTCACTACCCACACGCCGGCCAAATCTAATTAAGCAGGAAAATGTGATGACAACAGAGAAACGGATTGAGCGAGTCACTCCTGAGGACGAGTCTGGCAGCGGTGCCGCCTCTCTCCGTGCCAGATACACAGTGCAGGATTTAAGGACGCGTCCCTCCTTCCATTTCAGGCCTTTGTCGTGTACTGATGATTAGCACCTGCTTTTAATGTGCTCAGAATCAACCGTACACTGTTTCCCCCTCTCACCTCACATGAGGTCAACATGTTCGGGGTCTGAGGTTCAGTTCTTCAGTTTTGCGCTACGAGGCTCTTAAAAAAGAGGGAACACTTTATTTAGATAGTCTGCTTTAGATGCTTTGGAGATCCGTAATTTACTTTCAAGTTACATTCAAATAATTATACAGCAGTTAGTTCTGGCCACGCGAGCTGATTGGCTGAGAAGCATTATTTCACCATAACATCACATTGTTTTCACTGTATCACTCCACTGAGACGCGGTTGCTAAGCAACAACTCTGACAGTTGTAGGAGACGCTCAAGCCATTTGAACGTTTTTACTTCTTACTTTGCCAAAAACAGAAAACGGACACTTTTAAGATCACATTTGACCGACAGCCAATTTGGTCAGACTATGAAGATGAGACTACAGGGGAAAAAGGTGGTTCTTGAATGGTTCTTTGCAAAAGAAAAAAGTTCTACCTGGTTTCTATTTGGTTCTACCATGAACACTCAAAAAACCCTCTGCATGATTAGAGGGATCCTTGCATCAGGAAATGAACCAAATTTCACCAAAAAGTTTTCTTTGACTGTCTGTAACAATAGCAGAACCCATTTTGGTGCCATACAGAACCCTTTTCAAAATGGGTCTACAACCCCAATTCCAATGAAGTTAGGACGTTGTGTAAAACATAAATAAAAACAGAATACGATGATTTGCAAATCCTTTTCAACCTATATTCAATTGAATACACTACAAAGACAATATATTTAATGTTCAAATGGATAAACTTTATTGTTTTTTGCAAATATTCACTCATTTTGAATTTGATACCTGCAACACGTTCCAAAGAAGTTGGGACAGGGGCAACAAAAGACTGGGAAAGTTGAGGAATGCTCAAAATACACCTGTTTGGAACATTCCACAGGTGAACAGGTTAATTGGAAACAGGTGAGTGTCATGACTGGGTATAAAGGGAGCATCCCTGAAAGGCTCAGTCGTTCACAAGCAAGGACGGGGCGAGGTTCACCACGTTGTGAACACCTGCGTCCAACAGTTTAAGAACGTTTCTCAACATACAATTGCAAGGAATTAGGGATTTCATCATCTACAGTCCATAATATCATCAAAAGATTCAGAGAATCTGGAGAAATCTCTGCAAGTAAGTGGCAAGGCAGAAAACCAACACTGAATGCCCGTGACCTTCGATCCCTCAGGTGGCACTGCATTAAAAACCGACATCATTCTGTAATGGATATTACCACATGGGCTCAGGAACACTTTAGAAAACCATTGTCAGTGAACACCGTTCGTCGCTCCATCTACAAGTGCAAGTTAAAACTGAGCTCATGTGAGATGGACTGACGCAAAGTGGAAAAGTGTCCTGTGGTCTGACGAGTCCACATTTCAAATTGTTTTTGGAAATCATGGACGTTGTGTCCTCCAGGCCAAAGAGGAAAAGGACTGTCTGGATTGTTATCAGCGCAACGTTCAAAACCCAGCATCTCTGATGGTATGGGGGTGTGTTAGTGCCCATGGCAGGGGTAACTTGCACATCTGTGAAGGCACCATTAATGCTGAAAGGTACATACAGGTTTTGGAGCAACATATGCTGCCATCCAAGCAACGACTTTTTCAGGGACGTCCTGCTTATTTCAGAAAGACAACGCCAAGCCACATTGTGCACGTGTTACAAGAGTGTGGCTTTGTAGTAAAAGAGTGCAGGTACTAGACTGGCCTGCCTGCAGTCCAGACCTGTCTCCCATTGAAAATGTGTGGCGAATTATGAAGCTCAAAATACAACAATGGAGACCCCGGACTGTTGAGCAACTGAAGTTGTACATCAAGCAAGAATGGGAAAGAATTCCACCTACAAAGCTTCAACAATGAGTGTCCTCAGTTCCCAAACGCTTATTGAGTGTTGTTAAAAGGAAAGGTGATGTAACACAGTGGTAAACATGCCCCTGTCCCAACTTCTTTGGAACGTGTTGCAGGCATCAAATTCAAAATGAGTGAATATTTGCAAAAAACAATAAAGTTTATCTGTTTGAACATTAAATATCTTGTCTTTGTCCCGGGGTTGTATATAGAACCATCTACAGCACATTCTCCATCAATCTGAAAAACCATTTCATGACCCAAAGAACTATTTAATCATGCAAAGGGTTCCTTGAGTGTTCATGGTTCTATATAGAACCATTTTCTTTGCTAAAGAATCCTTGAAGAACCATCTGGTTTGTAGCTAAGCCATGGAAGCGTGTTAGCATCCTACATTGATTAGCAAGGTGCTAACTGCATGTGTACATCATAAAATCATGTCTGGTTGTTAATTCTTTAAGGTCCAATTCCAAAAAAAGTTTAATCTGTTCTTCTCTATTAACCCTTTAAATGGCCTACGGGCCCTAAAGTTTTATTACATACTTCTATAAAGTATGTGTTATCATGAAATAACATGATGTTATAGTGATAACACACTCCTTGAGCGTTCTACTGCTTTTATACAACAGTTAAATAAATACAGTAAGAATAAACTGGGCTGTGAATGCAGCATTTAATATGTTTTAATGTTCAGTTCCTTCCTCCAAATTATTATTCCTTAACCAGCAGCTTGTTGCTATGTCAGAGTAACGAGCTCTGCCCACTCGCTGCACAGCCTCATCTTGACTGACAGCCTCATCTCCAAATGGGCTGTCGGTCAAATGTGATCTTAAAAGTGTCCATTTTCTGTTTGTGGCAAAGTAAGAAGTAAAAACATTCAAATGGCTTGGGCGTCTCCTACAGCTGTCAGTCGTTGCTTAGCAACCGTGTCTCAGTGGAGTGATACAGTGTTGGTGTAAAACCTGCGATGTTATGGTGGAAACATGAGACCCTAGGAACATAGAGCCTTAGAAACATGGGACCCTGGAAATATACAATCCTGGTAACATAGCTGCCTGGGAACATAAGCCAGGTTTTATTTACTGTTTAGTCAAACCTTATAAAATTAAGTGATGCAACAAAACTAACGTTAAAATAAAAGTTAGATCAGGTAGAAAGAAAACCGTGATCATCTATAAACATGCACTTAATTTAATACCTATTAGTACAACTAACCCATAATAAACAAAACCAGACTAAACTAAACTTGTAAGCAGGTCGGACCAGCGGTGAAACTCGGGCTGTGCAGGTTGTGCGGTCCGGAGGCTGAAGGATCGTGTTCGAGCCCTCTCGCTCTCATTCTGAGTGCTGGGATAAGACAAAGACATGGATTGTGTTGAGAGTGGAGAGATGCAGTGGAGCAGCAGGTTAAAGAACTATCTGTTCCCATCAGAAAACCACCTGAAACGCTCTGCCTCCGCTCCTGATAGGAACCAACGGTGGGGGGCAAAGGTCACATCTCCCGTGTCAGTGCTGGAGGAGCCAGGCCGAGGAGAGGTGCTGAACTATAAAAGCCATTATTTTCTCATAACACAAGTCTAGACAAGCAGGAAATAGTTCTCCAGGGACGATGCCTGGGCACATTCTCCCTCTTTCTCCAGAGCAGAGGTGTGGGGTAGAGAGGGTTTGTTTATGTTTATTGCCTTAATTGTTATCTTAATCATAATTTGGCTGCTGTGTACACATTTCATAACAAATGAATCTATGGAAACTCTGAAAAGAAAGTTTGCTAACTTAAAGCTACACTACGTAAAAAATCTTCGGTTTTGTTAAAATTGAAACAAGTAGTATTTGCTGAACTGGCTCGGAATTAGTGAAGTTTTTTCGAACATCATACGTCTTAATGTATTATTATACAACAGTTAGTTCCGGCCATGCTAGCTGATTGGTTGAGAGGCGTTCTAACTGTACTGTTATTTCACCATAACATCACAGGTTTTTCACAAACACTGCATCACTCCACTGAGACGCCGTTGCTAAGCAATCACTTTGACAGCTGTAGGAGCCATTTGAATGTTTTTACTTCTTACTTTGCCACAAACAGAAAATGGACACTTTTAAGATCACATTTGACGCAGCCGATTTGGTCAGACTCTGAAGATGAGACTACACTAAATTCCCAAACTGTCGTCAGGGTGGGAGATGGAGACATAGAGAGAGGAGGGAGATGGAGGGAGATGGAGAGAGAGAGAGGAGGGAGATGGAGAGATAGAGCGAGGAGGGAGATGGAGATAAAGAGAGGAGGGAGATAGAGAGATGGAGAGAGAGAGATAGGAGGCAGTTGGAGAGATAGAGAGATAGAGTGAGGAGGGAGATGAGCAATGGAGAGAGAGAAGAGGGAGATGGAGAGATAGAGAGAGGGACATGGAGAGATAGAGAGAGGAGGGAGATGGAGAGATGGAGAGAGAGAGGAGGGAGATGGAGAGATAGAGGAGGGAGATAGGGCGATGGGGAAAGAGGAGGAAGATGGAGAGATAGAGAGATAGAGCGAGGAGGGAGATGGAGAGATAGAGAGAGGAGGGAGATAGAGTGATAGAGAGAGGAGAGAGATGGAGAGATGGAGAGAGGAGGGAGATAGAGTGATGGAGAGAGAGGAGGGCGATGGAGAGAGAGAGAGAGAGAGAGAGAGAGGAGGGAGATAGAGCGATGGAGAGAGAGGAGGGAGATGGGGAGAGAGAGACGAGGGAGATAGAGCAATTGGTTGAACTGGGGTTGTGGGTGTGTGTACTAAGTACTTGCTGCATTGTGGGGATCAAAACCTGTTCATGCTCTCGCACTCTGGGGACCTTTCTTCCACAAGCTGGTCCCCACAAGGTAAACCGTTACATTTTAAGGTTAGGAGTAGGTTTAGGGTTAGGGTTAGACTAGTAGTAGACCTGATTATTCTCCAGGATGGAATACATGGAAGTCTATGTAATGGCACCATAATTCACAGAAATATGATTTTGTGTGTGTGTGTGTGTGTGTGCGTGTTTGGGGGGGGTGGGGGGGGGTGTCAGTGAGAGATGAGTGGGGCAGTGAGAGATGAGGGGGGCAGCGAGGTATGAGGGGGGCGGCGGGGGATGATGTATGCTCTTCCGGATGCTGAAGTAAGCTTAATTATATAGTGAGGCTTTATTAAAAAATCTTCAGTAATTTACAGCTTTACACTAATGAAGGGAAGTCTGTGTTGCTGTGGTAACAGGTGAGTGTCATCCTGTTGAGGATATACCCACCTGCATCTCTGCTATGATTACACACACACACACACACACACACACACACTCACACAATCCTAATGAGAAACTGTAGAACAGACTCAGTTTATATCACAATACCTACATTTAGTGATAACATAAAAGTTTAATCTTTTTTATTTAATTTATTTAATTTTATTTCATGTTCACAATGTATTTTTTACTTTTCTTACTTTAATTCTTTTTGTGTTTACTTAAAATGACAATATGAAAATGCCAGCTAAATACTAACAACAAAAAATGTATTATTATTATTATTATTATAATTATTATTACTAAACACATGTACAGTTCTAATGTCTGTCCTTTTTTGAAATATTAGTCATTTTTTGTCCATATTATGAATTTTTATGTCCTTCTGTTTGGGTTCACATGACTCATCCGTCTGAGTTCTTCCTCCAGTCCAGCCAGAGCCTCGTCATCTTCATTATCCTCATCCTCAGAGTCTGTCAGCTCTGGCCGCTCCACACTCTGAACCTCCGAGATCTCCACAGCGGCGCGGGACAGCAGCTGAAACTTGGGGGTCCCGGCAGGGTCTGCAGTACTTGGATGAGAGAAAGTTGGAGTGACTCTTCTGGAGGAACCTGGAGAAACAGGTAGAACAAAACAAATCAAATTCAGAAAGTCCCCACTAAACAGAGTCGATCAGTCAGGGCCTGTTTGGTGAATGAAGGTTTCTTCCTTTAGTTTCAGCACTGAGAGGCTAATGTGGCTTACAAGCAGTGGAAGCTTATAACCCACCAGTTAGCCCCGCACTAAGTGCATAGCTAACACTCGTCTGCAACCGTGTGGAGTTGTTCAGAAATCACTATTAGAGTAGTACTTTTTATATATAAAACGTAAGAAGAAACTGACTCAATATGAATATACACAATATACACTAGTATTGCACTAGTCTAATATGTACAGTAATAAGTTATGAAATAAAAGTATCAAATGTGCTCTTGTTCACAATATGTGCAGTTAGTCTGAGGTAGATAATAAATGAGATGCAGGTACTCAGGGGACAGAATACTGATATAGAAATCTTCCAGATTGTACAGGATATGGACAGAGTAGATGTACAAGATGTAAGTCTATATATCTGAGTACAGATTTGCTACATTGAAGGTGCAGAGGATCAGAGTGAGTCTGTTGGTGTGGATGAGGTGGTGATTGTCCATGGAGATGATGACTCAGTGACAGGCCTACAGAATGATACACCAGCTCTACTGGCTGTTCAGCAGCCTGATGGTCCAGGGGAAGAAACTGTCTTGGAACCGGCTGGTTCTGGACTTTATGGTTCTGTACCTCCTCCCGCTCCGCAGCTGTGAGAACAGACAGTGGCTTGGGTGGGTGGAGTCCTTCAGAATCCTCCTGGTCTTCCTCAGGCAGCAGCTGGTGTATAAATCTAGGAGGTTTGGGAGCTGGACCCCGGTGACATGCTGGGCTGTCTGCACCACCCTCTGCAGAGCTTTCTGCTCAATGGCTGTGCAGTTTCCAGACCAGGTGGTGACGGAGCCTGTTAGATCGCTTTCCAAAGTACATGCGTAGAAAGTTCTGAGGATGCAGGGGTTCATGCCAAAGAGAAAAGGAGAGAGAGATGATAAAGAAAAAAGAAAGGAAGAAACAAGTGAGAGATAAGAGAAAAACAGGGAGAAAGACAGAAAAGGCAAGAGAGAGAGAAAAAACAAAAAAAAAAATCGAGAGAAAGAAAAAAGAGGAAGAAAGAAACAAGTGAGAGAGAGAAGAGAAAAAAATGACAAACGAAAACAGAAAGAGAGAAACCATTCGCCAAATGTGTAGTCTGATCTTCAGAGTCGGACCAAATCAGACTGAACTATAAAACTGCCACAATATCAGGTTCAGCTCAGTTTGGTCAGTTTTTTTCCAGATCAGTGTTAATGTTGTTTTGTTCCACCCAGTCTGTAAAGCTTCTTACAGCCCATTTAGTTTGGCGAATGGTATTGGGTTCATTTCTGCCTGATTCCAGGTTGTTTAGCTGTTCATCTGTCACAGCTGCCGACTGAAAAGCTGCTCAGTGGTGACGACAGTTTGAGAATTCAGTGTAGTTTCATCTTCAGAGTCTGACCAAACCGGCTGCCAGTCAAATGTAAACGTGTCCATTTTGTTTGTGGCAAAGTAAGAAGTAAAAACGTTCAAATAACCTGAGCGTCTCCTACAGCTGTCAAAGTCGTTGCTTAGCAAGAGCGTTTCAGCAAAGTGATACAGTGTTTATGAAAAACCCATGATGTTATGGTAAAATAACCAATCAGCTTTCATGGCTGGAACTAACTGCTGTATAATTCAGTGTACAGCATAAGCCAGGGTGCTTTAATTACAGACTCATACTAAGGAGTCCAGATGCGTTACTCTAAATCACACCTCTGCCGAACGTGTTTATGATTTTCCTGCTTGTTGTGTTTGTCGGGCTATTATTGATGTCACTGTTGCCGTGAATAACACCGCGTCCAACAGGGCGGATGAAGCAGTGGGTAAACAGAGTATTTAGCCTGGCCAAGGATGCGGCAGCAGACAGGCACCGGTATAAAATATTAACGGCGATTTGGCCCTATAAATCTGGATTAAGTCCTGTGGAGTGTTTAGTGTGTCCAGCAGGCCGGGGTTTGGGAGGATGGATGAGGCCTTTATTTGCTGAGATGTCCAGAGAGGATTCAGTGCAGTGTAATTATTGTAGAGGGACAGAAGGAAAGAGGGTGCTGGGGAAGGGAAACAGTAAGGACTACAGCCTGGCTTTAAATGAACATTCCATGCAACTCAGTTTCAGGATCCAATCTTCATGACACACAATTTCAGTGCGACACTTTAGAACTTCAGCTCAATATGAAGAAAACGAAGGTTATAACCGTGAGAAAGACAGCTGGCTTTACCACCAATGGTGAAGATGCAGACATGGTGGACAGCTTTTGCCTGCTTGGATCAATTATTAACAACAAAGGCTGCAGCTGTCAAGAAATTCAACACAGATTGGCACTCAGCAGGACAAGGAGCTTGAAAAGATCTTCAGATGTGATGATGTGTCTTCAAACAAAGAGCTGAACTGTCCAGGTTTTGCAGTTATTTATGGGCATGAAACCTGGACAATAAATAATAACAGTAATGCCTTTCGAGAGAACCTTGGACAGCCAACCTTGGACAGAACCTTGGATCATATCAAGCCTCACCTTTAAGTCAAGCCCATACAGCCAGACTGAAGCTCTTTGGACACATTATGAGAAGAACCAGTTCATTGGAAGGACAATTATGCCTGGATGGAGGCTATCAGAAGAACCAAGAACAAGAAGCCTAAAGATCCAAACACAAGACATTCTGGAGAAACACTATCGAAATGATCACCAGGAGTTGGAACCAGCATGATGGCACTTATTAATAACGCTCATTTTATTACACCTGGCAATTCAAAAAAGAAACAAAGACACATCCAACATATCACTGTTGTAAGAACAAAATCTCACATCTCCAAACTTTGATAACTTTACAGTAGAAACAAAAAACATACTTTACTTTTAATGTAAGTCAATGGAACCAGACTTTTTTCCCAAGGGATTTTGGGCTGTTTCTTTTGGTCCATTCATCATGAAATTTACATACGATATAAAGGGCAACAGGTATTTTAAAATTATGTCAAAACCTGAAAAACGACAAAAATGGAGATATGAGGTTTTCTTCCGATAGCAGCGATATATATGATTTCCCCACTAATTTGCAGTAGCCAGTTGCGACCTAAACACAAATAACTGTTTTTTACAATCTAGTGGCAATTTTCCAACTTGAGGAGTTGATGAGATCAATTCAAACACACAGCCCTCTGTATCTGCCCTGATATTTTATAGATCACTCACCTGGTAGACTCGGCCTTCGGAGCAACATAGCACTGCCAGTGGGTGTGGCTGAATGTAAGCTGTTACTGATTGGCTGGTTATTCATCACTGCAGAAACTAGCTCCTCCTCCGCATAGTGGTGGAGACTGCTGGCCGGTCTCCAACTACCCTGACCTACTGAGAGAGAAAGAGAAACAGAGACCGAGTGAAAGAGGTAAACATGCTGTCTAAAGAAAAAACATGTAATTCCATTTTTGTCCATTTTGATTTTTCTGCATCATTTCAACACTGTCAACGTACACGCACTTAATGTTGGATTTATGTTCTGATACTGTACAGATACTGTAAAATAGTGGTTGGTATAGTGTAGTGGATAACACCTCTGCCTTCTATGCTGTAGACTGGGGTTGAACACCCTACACCATACCAATAAGAGTCCTTGGGCAAGGCTCCTAACACCACCTTCACCTACCTGTATAAAAATGATCAAAGTATAAGTCGCTCTGGATAAAAGTGTCAGTCAAATTCCTTAAATGTAAATGCTTGAGCAAAAAAATAATAAAATATAGCCATCAGGTCCATCAGGTCTTTCTCCCTCCTCTTCTAAATCATACATTATGCTACACTTTATTGATCCTAATAATAAACTGGGCACTTCAGTAAACCGAGAATCACCTCACCTACCTCTAAAAAAGCTGATTCCTGGCCACCCTAGTTAATCATATCAGCTCCACTGTTTCATGTTATGTAGAACCAACAGTGGTGTGGCAAGCTTAAGCATATATTTACAGAGCTTAATACGGCATTTACACAGGCCTTGTTAAAAAAAAAAAAGACACTGTACACTGAGAAAATGGAAAGATGGAGAGGAAGAAGAAATGAATGAATGAAGTATTAGAGATTATTCTTTTAGCCAGTGCAACTCAGAGTTAAACTACAACACACATAGAGAGCAAAGCTCTTCAATAAAGCAGCCTGAACTCAACTCAACTGAGAAAAGGACACAACGATAAAAAGAAAAACATAGTAGAGAGCAAAAAAAGAGATATTCTTTATAAAATACCATGGGATGGCTTTCATATTAGCTCAAAAGTGGTTCATCTTTGCTGGGCTAACAGCAGCTAAAAAGATGATTCACAACTGGTTCAATCCAGATACACGACTCTCTCAACAATGGCTACTCTACTATGATACTGTTTCCCCCGAGCTGACTAATGCAATAATAAATAAAGCTAAATAAGCTACTCTCTCATAAATAAAGGTGCTAAACTGTCTCTTGTCTCTGGGGTGGGACCCTCAAGGGTCCATCTCAGTACCTTTAGTCAGGGAACATAACTGAACCGCCTCCAGGCCTTTATTCTACTGTTCTGTTTAAAAACATTTGGTTATGAAAAGATACAAATACCAACTTCACAACTGGACCTTAAAACCACTGCTGTACCTTTGAGGGAACATTTACATTGTTTGTACCTTGATGAATGAAAAATGTACCTGCACATAATCTTTATTTCTAATAAATACATTTCACCTGTTACATAAACGTCCGCCTGATGATGTTTCAGTCTGGGCTATTTGAGGTCATTTGGGGAAATTATGTTGACTTTACCTTGTACAAACCAGCCAGTCAAATCTAATCTGTTCAAATTAATCCAGCTTGAATAGGGCTAAAGATACATTTTTACCCTTTTAGCCAGAAAAAGAAGCCAAACCAAGGTAAGATTTTTAAAATAACCAATTACTTCGCTACCAATTGCTTTTCGCTGATTGTCCTCCTCTTCTGATGAGTCATTTCTGTTGTCTGAGGAATCCATTCTCTCGACCATATTAATGATTTGAGGAGGCAACTACAGTAACATGGCTGCAGTAAAATAGCAGAGACAGCAGTCGTGGTTACATTTTTTCATTTTAGCCAGTGTTTCTCTTATGTTATTAAGAGCCTATATTTTGTTTTCTCTACATTTCATCAGAAATGAAGAGAAATCAAATTTATACAGATTTCATACTCGGTGTCTGAAGGATTACTTGATTCAGTGTTACATTAGAATTAATCCATTAGCTTTGTGCAAACTGCAAGCCTAGAACATCACAAATTGTAGCTATGTGCGGTAACTTTGTCTGCGTTCATAGATACGTGTATCATACAGCGTCAGAAACCATGTAAGCAAGTCTGTTTGAGAGCTCTGTCCCTTGACTTAACTGGGCATTGTTGGGAAAGAGGGATGCATCAGTTCACAAGGTTTTGCACTCTGACCACTCTGACCTATGCTGGTCAGGCATGTCGAGGTCTGTCTACTCCTTTTCACGTTCACTAGTGAGTTCTTCCTCTCTCGACAATGTTGTCGGCCTCCATCAAGGGTACCAGGAAAGATGGTCTAATTTAGTACATTGTGGCGTGTCACACAGCCAAACCAGGCGAGTTTACGCTGCTTCACTGTTACCAAAAAAGGTTCACACCAGGGAGGTGACCATGCTTTGTACTTTGGCCCAATCCCACTTCTTATTTTTATCCCTACCCCTTGTTTTCTAGTGTTGCCCTTTGGAACTGAGTTACAGGGTTAGTGGTTGAAATCTACCCTAAGAAATGGGATCCTCAAATAAAAAGAGCATCACTTCATTAACAGCTGCTAGTGCTGCTCTGTAGGTGAACCTGCCCGTCTGCAGTGACAGCAGAGGAGGGTTAAGTTCAGCTGCTCACTGCTGGGCTTTAGAAACATTTAGGTCATCATATGCCTTCAAAGAGGGGGGCAATTATTTATTATCACCCACCCCTAATTCTTCAGTGATATGAAGCTGAAGTCAGATATTCTCCAGATTCTTGTTCAAAATTTCCTGTGCCACCTTGTCTGATGCTCTGATGTCTGAAGTCTGAAGCACCAGAATGTAACTTCTGCACCATTTAAGATGGAACTGGAGATTCAGCTAGCTAGCTACCAAGACATCAGCACTACAAGCGATTTTTATGCATGTTATGAAGAAAATTGTATTGTATTATTATTTTATTAAACGTAAGAAAATTCTCACATTTGTGGGTTTCTTTGGTCTCTTGGCACCATCTTCCCATTTATTTCCTCATTACTCTCTGTTTGAAGTATGCTTCTGACAAACCTCAGTTTGAAGGGCCATGTAACCCCAACACTTCACCCTACCCCTCCATCTCGATAAAAAACAGGACCCTACCCCTAGCCATGAACGCGCAAAACAGAGGGGTAGGGCTAAGTGGTAGGGGTGAGGGGTGAAATGGGACTGGGCCTTTGTCATTAATCTTATGTGTGTGTGAATCCTCTTCTCTGTGTCTTGGAGCAGTGTCCGTGTCCAGGATGGAAACTACGAGTGTCCTCTAGAGCCGGTTCTTGGTTGTGAAGCTGACAGCGAGACAGTGGCCACCGCTGCTCTTGCAATCTTGATTTCTGTGCAGATGCCATCTTAGGACAGGATGGTTTTCAGGTAGTTGAAGCTTGAAGTTCTCCATCATGTCCACTGAGATAGCGGCCGAGAGTGATTTTCCAACTGTGGCTCAGAGGCTTCTTGGGCTGCTTGGGTGACGATACATCACAGCTATGATGCAGCCTAGACCGCCCACTTGAGTGACTCTGTATCACTGCTACGAGGCTCTCCGGACTGGGGTCCTGATCGAGGTGACATCACAGCCTGGGCCGGCTGCTTGATTGACGCTGTACTGCAGCTGTGGGGCTGCCTGGACCGATAGTGGTAGGCTGTGTGTGTGTGTGTGTTCTATGTTATGTATTGCTGATTGTGTCTTTTGGTACTTTTTGATCGGAAAGTGTGTTTGAGCATATGAAAGGTGCGATGTATCTAAAAGTGATGATAATGCATCCTTGACGGAAACCAAGATGGAAGACCATCCTTATTTGAGTGTTTAGGAACTGCGTCTCAATGACCTGGACGGGACCCTGCTTATGTTGAAGCTTCTCCTGACTTGCCAGAGCCTGTCATTCGTAGAAAACGGTTCTTGCAGACTTTGGCTTTAAGAAAAAGAGAGTGATGTAGAAGACAGGCAGACAGTGACTGTGGATGTGGTAGTTTTGAGGTTAAAGTGTGTGTCTCTTCTCTCTTTCTTAAACGACTGCTATAATTAAACCATTTTCCAGCTGGCTGCTCACTGCCCTTGTCACTGCGCTCAGGGGAGAAGGAGCTGTAGAGACAGACCAATAAAACCTGTTAGATCTTGGCACTCCAACGAATAATAAAAAAAGAAAGGAAGCAGTGAAAAAAAAAGAATGAGAGGAAATAACGATGGAGAGGTTCGCCACACAAAAGACGATGAGGAAAAAATGGAATGAAGGAGAAACGCTGTGAGGGGAAATATCACTCTGACCTTTTCCCTCTTTCATTAACACTGCTCCTCGATTATCGTCACACTTGATGTACAGCATCTAACAACAAGACCATTTTGCTTCTGTTTGTCTCCTCTTGCACACTTGAGCTCCCTTATATTATAACGACGGACGTTTTTCAGATGTGGTTTTATTCTTCTGGAGAAATATTAGTGTTTACACTCTAACTAATGTTCTCTTAAGAGTGTCTCATTAATGGTGGGCTGCTGGAGGAAGAGACTGGGAGGATAAATGGTTTTATGAGAGAAGTATAAGTTGCACAGATCTATTAACTCACAGCGCTTTTTATTGGACAGTCCATCTAAGCATAGAATAATTATGCGTCTAAATAACAATCAAGTATAAATAACAACAATAAATAATCAAGGTGCTCATAGGTGTGCAGCAGAGCTACTTCAGGGACATCCAGCAAAAAACAACCTGGAGTGTTAGCATGATTTGGTGAGAGTTTCAAAAATATCAAAGAGATTTCAGTCGCAATCTCATTATCATTATATTATTTTCAACATCATTAGAGATTTCAGCCATATTCTTTGCTAACAGGCACATAAATAAAGCACACAATCACGTAGTTTCCATAGACAAACTTTGCCAGAGCTCAGTGACTTTCAATGAAGCATCATAATGGGATGCCTCCTTCCCAACAAGTCAAATGTCAAAATTCCCAACATGTCAAATTCCTGCCCTGCTAGAGCTTCCCCTGTCAACCGTAAGTGCTGTTATATGAAATGGAAACATGTAGGGGCAATACCAGGCAATTTGAGCCACTGAAGCACATTAAAATCATTTGTCCTCTGTTACACTTACAAGCAAGTTGCAAACAGACTCTGGAAGCAATACTAGGAGCTGTGTGGATTGGATTTCCTTAGCAACCATGCCAACCAAACAGCTGCACACAAGCCTAAGATGGAATCTGGAGTGGTGTAAAGAAGTGGTTCTCAAACTGGTGCTCGGGGTCCCCCAGATGGCCCACAATTTGGCTCTTTCCTTACATGCTGCAAACTGGGCTAGGGCAAAAATCCAGCCCTTTTGGGGGGCATTATATTATACTGCCACTGGCAGTCTGACAGATGAATCTGGTTTTGGGGGATAAGGGAGAAAGCTACCAGCCTGAATACAGAGTGGCAACCGTAAAGTTTGGTGGAGGAGGAATAATGGGCTGTTCTTCATGGTTCCAGTGAATGGAAATCATATTGCCGCTTCAAACTTCAGGGTAACAGTCTGGAAAAGGGCCTTTCCACAAAGTAAGGTTAATAAAGAAACAACGTGTGTCATTTGGTTTGGACTTGCACATTTGGGATGCACTGGAACGTTAACTGAGGGCCAGGCCTTAATGCCTGATCTCACTAATGTTGTTGTAATGAAGCAAATTACTGCAGCAATGTTCCAACATCTAGAATAAAGCAATCCCAGAACAGTAGAGGCCATTACTACAGCAAAGGAGGACAAACTCACTATTAACACCCTTGGCTTTGGAATAAGATACTCAATAAGCACATATGGATGTGATGTTCAGGCGTCCACACACTTTTGGCCATATAGTGCAAGCAAGTCTATTAGAAATCACTTAACAACTCGACTTGGTTTAAAGCGAATGATGACCTAGGCATGCAGTTAACCCCATGCTAACCTAGAAACTATAAGCTTGCATTACATGTTAGCTTGTTGTTGCCTGTTACAACATCATAAAAAAGCAAATGTCTTTTCTGATCTTCTAAGTGGGAAAACTAGATTTTTTTACCATCTATTCGCCTGAGCTTGTGTTTGCTAAGTGAATGAAAAAGATCATATTTTGCATCCAGTTGCACCAACTGAACGTAAATTTGATCGTAAGTTGGAGTGTAAAGTCTGTCTTAAATCTTATGTTGAGTAAGTAGTTGGTTTAAAACTAGCAAAACAGAATTTTGGTTGCACCACAGACACAGTACATCTAAACTAGTGATCGCAGATCAAAACACTGTCGCACAGGATGATGTTTTCACTCAGCCAAACAGTAAACAGGAAAATAAACAGGAAACCATGCACTTCGATCTCCATGTGCAGTCAAATTTCTCTTTTTTGTGCTACGTTTACTTTGCTTTAAGTGTGTCAGTCATATTACTTATAATTCAGAAAAAGACTGTGTTTTACAATAAAGTGGTGTCCTCAAAGCGTCCGTCTCTCGTATGTGTGTTTATTCTGTTCTGCTGCTGAAATTTTTCCGATGTTCAAACTGGGTCTTGTACAAATATTTTAACAGCACTTTTACATCATTGTCCATTTTTATCAGCTCTACTTACTGTATAGATGCACTTTGTAGTTCTACAATTACAGACTGTAGTCCATCTGTTTCTCTGGTACTTTGTTACCCCCTTTTACCCTGTTCTTCAGTGGTCAGGACCCCCATGGACCCTCAGAGCAGGTATTATTTGGGTAGTGGATCATTCAAAGCACTGCAGTAACACTGACGTGGTGGTGGTATGTTAGTGTGGAGTTTTTAAACACTGTGTCCACTCACTGTCCACTCTATTAGATACTCCTACCTTGTCAGTCCACCTTGTAGATGTACAACCCCAATTCCAATGAAGTTGGGACGTTGTGTAAAACATAAATACAAACAGAATACGGTGATTTGCAAATCCTTTTCAACCTATATTCAATTGAATACACTACAAAGACAAGATATTTAATGTTCAAATGGATAAACTTTATTGTTTTCTGCAAATATTCACTCATTTTGAATTTGATACCTGCAACATGTTCCAAAGAAGTTGGGACAGGGGCATGTTTACCACTGTGTTACATCACCTTTCCTTTTAACACCAGTCAATAAGCGTTTGGGAACTGAGGACACTAATTGTTGAAGGTTTGTAGGTGGAATTCTTTCCTATTCTTGCTTGTTGTACAACTTCATTTGCTCAACATTCCGGGGTCTCTGTTGTCGTATTTTACGCTTCATAATACGCCACACATTTTCAATGGGAGGCAGATCTGGACTGCAGCCAGGCCAGTCTAGTACCCACACTCTTTTACTATGAAGCTACGCTGTTGTAACACGTGCAGAATGTGGCTTGGCATTGTCTTGCTGAAATAAGCAGGACGTCCCTGAAAAAGACGTTACTTGGATGGCAGCAGATGTTGCTCCAAAACCTGTATGTACCTTTCAGCATTAATGGTGCCTTCACAGATGTGCAAGTTACCCATGCCATGGGCGCTAACACACCCCCATACCATCAGAGATGCTGGGTTTTGAACTTGATATGTGCTGATAACAATCCGGACAGTCCTTTTCCTCTTTGGCCTGGAGGACACGACGTCCATGATTTCCAAAAACAATTTGAAATGTGGACTCATCAGACCACAGGACAATTTTCCGCTTTGCATCAGTCCATCTCAGATGAGCTCGGGCCCAGAGAAGCCGGCGGCGTTTCTGGGTGTTGTTGATATATGGCTTTCGCTTTGCATGGCAGAGCTTTAACTTTCACTTGTAGATGGAGCGACGAACTGTGTTCACTGACAATGGTTTTCTGAAGTGTTCCTGAGCCCATGCGGTAATATCCGTTACAGAATGATGTCGGTTTTTAATGCAGTGCTGCCTGAGGGATCGAAGGTCACGGGCATTCAATGTTGGTTTTCTGCCTTGCCACTTACTTGCAGAGATTTCTCCAGATTCTCTGAATCTTTTGATGATATTATGGACTGTAGATGATGAAATCCCTGAATTCCTTGCAATTGCATGTTGAGAAACGTTGTTCTTAAACTGTTGGACTATTTGCTCTCGCAGTTGTTCACAAAGTGGTGAACCTTGCCCCATCCTTCTTTGTGACTGACTGAGCCTTTTAGGGATGCTCCCTTTATACAGTCATGACACTCACCTGTTTCCAATTAACCTGTTCACCTGTGGAATGTTCCAAACAGGTGTTTTTTGAGCATTCCTCAACTTTCCCAGTCTTTTGTTGCCCCTGTCCCAACTTCTTTGGAACGTGTTGTAGGCATCAAATTCAAAATGAGTGAATAAAAGTTCAATAACAATATCCGTTTGAATATTAAATATCTTGTCTCTGTAGTGTATTCAATTGAATATAGGTTGAAAAGGATTTGCAAATCATCGTATTCTGTTTTTATTTGTTATGTGTTACACAACGTCCCAACTTCATTGGAATTGGTGTTGTAAAGTCAGAGACAATAGCTCATCTGCTACTGCACAGTTTGTGTTAGTCATCGTCTAGTCCTTCATCAGTGGTCACAGGACGCCACCCACAGGACGCTGTTGGCTGGACATTTTTGGTTGGTGGACTGTTCTCAGTCCAGCAGTGACACCGAGGTGTTTAAAAACTCCAGCAACACTGCTGTGTCTGTTCCATTCAGACCAGCACAACACACACCAACACACCAACACCACATCAGTGCTACTGCAGTGCTGAGAATGATCCACCTCCCAAATAGTACCTGCTCTGTGAGGGTCCATGGGGTTCCTGACCACTGAACAATAGGGTAAAAGGGGGTAACAAAGTATCAGAGAAACAGATGGACTACAGTCTGTAACTGTAGAACTACAAAGTGCACCTATACACTAAGTGAAGCTGATAAAATGGACAATGAGCGTAGAAACAAAGAGGTGGTCATAATTCTAGTCTAGAAGAAACAGCTTCTTCTAAAGAGTGCCATCAGTCTGAGAAAAGATTTATACTTTTCATACACTTTCCCACTTGCTGTTTAAGTGAAAGGGTGCTGAGGGTAAGAGCTGAACAATACAGCATGTCAGAGTTGCTGTGGGAGAGAATAATGCATGGCTTGTCTAAAGCTGCTTGATTGAGGACAAGAATAACCTTGGCGGTACAGAGCAAATGTGTTCTGTACAGTGAATTAGAATCAGCACAGTCGGGCGACAATTTGGATTTGATTGCGAACACACAGACACACGCGCACACAGAGACACACATGCCTATTTAATCACAGCAAATAAGGAGAACAGAGGGTACAAGAACACCATCAACCATGACGTAAGGGAAGAACCCCCTAAGGTAACATATTTCCTCCATTTCTATGGTAATGCTGTCCACACTCACTCACTCTGGTCTCAGGTGTCCATAAACTGTCCCTCTAGACAGAGAAATAGATGTCTTTCATTTTCTGCATTACTTATTAAACAGCTCCTCTCCATGTGGAACAATAACACTGAACGAAATGCAACTTGCGGCACAGTTGTGGTCCAACAAATTGTTATCTTACCATCTAATCCTCTGCAAGTCGAGTGCTACACAGGTTTTGTTGAGCTGAAATTACATCCTTGTCTCGTTTGTGTACCAACCAGGGTATAAATTTAATGGTGGCCATGTGGCAGTTGCCACCAGCACATCAATTTGGCCGTAATGATACATACATTTTAGAAAGTTTTGATGCCAGTTTGGCCAGAATGTCCAAAAACCTGCTAAACAAGTACTGTAAGTCACTGGGAAATAGTAGGGTTGTAATTAATGATTATTTCTTTCATTAATTCTGTTAATCAACTAATCAGACCATTCAGCCTTATATGAACATTATAGAGGCTTTTTAAACTAAACAGTAGAAGCCATATCGCCTGCTACACTTCCTGTAGTGTATTACAGTCTGTCAGAGTGACTGTGTGGATCATATGAACATTATAGAGGCTTTTTAAATGAAACAGTCGAAACCATATCGCCCCCTGCGCGTCCTGCAGTGTATTACAGTCTGTCAGAGTGACTGTGTGGATCATATGAACATTATAGAGGCTTTTTAAATGAAACAGTAGAAACCATATCGCCCCCTGCGCGCCCTGCAGTGTATTACAGTCTGTCAGAATCACTGTGTGCATCAAAAGATTATAGAAGGGTTATAAAAGGGTTAAAAAGCATGTGTCCATATTTTTTCAAAGGATCTAAAGCCTGAGACTGGTTTATGGCCTATATGTCTGGTCAGATGGTCTTAAATCCTCCCTCAGAAACACATGATATTAAAGGTCAAATGGCCTTTCCACTAAATGAACTTTAAGACCTTGTACTAACCTGTCTTTAGCTCCTGAGAGTGTGAGCACCTCTCTGTAGGGGTGTGAGGTGGAGCTGGGCTTGGCTGGACAGAGCTGAGGTCGAGTCCCAGAGTGAGAAATCCCTCCAGGCCCTGGTAGTGCTGGGATTCGCTGGCCTTTCGCTGGGCAAGAGAGATTAGAGCCTGCAAAGGAGAGAGAGAGTCTAGCAGTGGTACAAATCCAGCAATTCAAGTGGATCAGCACACAGTTCGAGCTCTGCTATCTTTTGGTGTTTGGAGTACCTTTGGTGGACAAGTTTTTCTTGCATCATGAAATTTAATTATACTAGTATGATTAAGAATTAGATACTTTACTAAATTACAAGTGATTCTTGCTTATTCAAGTAACTTAGAGCTTTCCTATCCACATACATCTTCTTCTAACATTTTAACATACAGTAGATGTTATATTTTTAAGAGCTTTTAAACTCGAGTTACAGGAATTTAAAACAGCGCCTCGTTTACATTTATGACGTCTGTGAGCACAAACAGCCAATGTGCTGATCCGCTCGCCAACCAGTCAGAATTCTGTAGCAGTAATGTTAACGTCCTGCCAACCAAAACCCGTTTGCTGTAGAAAAATGAAATGTACAGGCAAGTTTTCTTTGCTTTTTTAGTGAAATACAAGCTTCTGTTTTCTAAAAGTAAAGGAAAGTTCTGGGAAAGTGATTAGAAACTATTTTAACTTCTCATTTTTAGCTGTTTAGCTCCATTCACCCCATTCATTGAGGACTCGCTCACGGGCGCCCTCTGCTGTTTAGCAGTCCTGTTTTTGATGTAACAGGAGAAATAGGAAGTGGCCAGGCTCCTCATAAACCAGCTTAAACTACAGCACCATGGCTACATCACTAAATCAGCAATGTACGCTGCATGTCTAACCCACTTCAGGATAGGTTGAAGAGTAACTCCACGAAAAAGACTTTTTCATTAACAGCTGAAATGCACTGCTCTATAATAATAATATACACAGCCTTGTGTGAAATGTGAACACATCTTTCCAAACTGTAAAAATATCATTTTTATTGTGGTCAGTTCCGCCTCTGCGGCGCCCCTCTGGTTCAACTCTGCTACAGGCGCAGATGACGTGTCTTTGTACCACAGAATGATGACAAGGCACAGAATGCAAATTAGTCAAACAACGTTACCGCCCCCTGATGACGCCCTACTCGTGCCACCCTCATAAATATGAAAGCATAGGAGCCGAGAGTGGACAGATAACCAGACTCACACGCTGAGCTAAATACCCCCAGCACCACCTCACAAGGTTGTTATGATTAGCACATTTATTCATAATGTTCAATGTGTTATTATGTAACCCGAAGGGCAGATTAAGTGAGGATTCTTGCAAGTCTCCATAAAGCTGCCAGTAAGAGCCATGAGCAGCTTGCAGATCATAAGGATTTAGGGACACTGCAGCAAACCCTGGATAATAGGCACTTTATACATTTGGAATTCAGGGCATCTAAGAAATCAGGACACAGGTTATGTCGAATATGGACCTGCTGAACAGAAAAGGCGAGCGGTCATGGTTTTAGGGAATGTTCCATCGTTCGGCGCCTCTGGCATTCACTGCTAATCATTTTCTGGCACTACATTAACTCAGTGGCTTGAGTCAGTGGCTCATACCGTTAAGGTATGAGAAAAATCATCAAACTCGTAAGACTTTCATTTGGAAAAGTGCCATTTGATTCTCTCTCCATATTTTCTTGTAGCTAAGGTTGGCAATAAAAACACAGCAGGTCAGTCCACCTGGTTTTCCTCCCAGCCTCACCTCCAAAAGCAGACGGCACTGCAGTGCCCCTCCCATTTTGGAGCCAGGGGTGGAAATACTAGGGTGCAGTTACTCTTTAAGTTTGAGATTCTCGTTAATGAACTTAATGAAGGCTGAGCTTCTGCACTGCAAAAAATAGCATCTTGTCAAGTAAATGATCTTAAATCTAGTCAATAAATCCAATATTTCTCCTGTTTAGGTTGTTGTAAGCTTATTTTATGATTATGTAACTTATTTTCAAACATTTGTCCTTGTTTTAATTGATTGTATTAAGTAAAATTATCTCAATATATTAGCAGATAATTTAGCTTATTTTAGGAAATGTGCTTGAAAAAGTTAATTTAACTGCCATTTATTCTATTATCTAAAAGACAACTTGCTGCTGATCTACTGGGATTTTCACACACAACCATCTCTAGGGTTTACAGAGGATGGTCCGAAAAAGAGAAGATATCCAGTGAGAGGCAGTTGTGTGGATGAAAATGCCTTGCTGATGTGAGAGGTCAGAGGAGAATGGACAGACTGGTTCGAGATGATAGAAAGACAACAGGAACTCAAATCTCTGAGCAATGTTTCCAACACCTTGTTGAAAGTATCCCACAAAGAATTAAGGCAGTTCTGAAGGCAAAAGGGGATCCAACCTTTTACTAGCCTTTTACTACCAATAAAGTGGCCGGTGAGGGTAATTTTACTAAATAAAATGACAGAAAACGGGTAAAAAATGTGCAAATAAACTAGATAATCTTATAATAAGTGCAAAACAATCACAAAATAAGAAAAATTAGAAATATCAACTAGCAATCAGTGACAGCCTTCTGGCAGGAAGGATCTGTTATTGTAGCTTGTTGAGATGGTCTGAAGACACTTAATTTATGTTTTAAGTGCTGTCCGATTATTTAATTCTCTGACGTCGACTGTGTTTGTGTGGTTTGACCTGGGCTATATTTTTTAACCAACCACAAACTTTACAAAGCTAACATGTCATCTTTTATGGTGCATGGTAAACTGCAAAGTAGCATATATAAGAAAACAATTAAGATTATTTTAAGAGAATATTTGAGAAGCTTTTTTCGAGAATGGCATTTAAGAACATTTGGTAACACTTTAGTATAAGGTATAGGTCATAACGCTTTATGACACCTACATAAGCTTGTCATGAAAACTGACATAACCCTACATTAATGTTTGTAAATGCTTATTACAACAGGTGCAATTCATTATAAAGGTCACATTTGCTGGTTTTGATCAAAGTTAGCCAAAGTAGTCTTTATGACAGATGATGCCTATTGGTATAAGCATTTATAAACATTTGTGTAGGGTTATGTCAGTTGTCTAGGCGAGCTTATGTAGATGTCATATAGTCTTATGAACAGAACCCGACAGTAAAGCGTTACTGAACATTCTCATTGACTTCTTAGTGTTTGTCTTAGGAACCTTTTAGGAAACATCTGTTTATAGTTTATAGCCCAGTTTTGGGGGAAAATGGCTCGACTTTCAGTAGAAAAACAAACTGAGTTTTATTTATTTTTATTTATTTTATTTAACTTTTATTATAAGGGTTTAAAATGACATCACCATCTATTTGACTGGAGAGAAGAGTTACAGCCTCATACGACGCCCAGCTTCTGAATGTAGCTTATGAAATATGAAAGTTATGAAGAATATGATGAAGTGCGATTTGGAACCACTAGTGGTTCCCAGGAGTTTAAGGCTACGAGAACTTTCGTGAATCCAGCCCCAGATTGTCTGGCAGATCTGATCTGATCATACAAGGCCTCGCTAAACTTTGTTACCTAACTAGGTTACAGTAAACAGCTCAAAGCGCGCTCCTAGTTTGTTTACCTCTCTTGTCTTTTGTCTTGTTTTGCTCTGTTAGCCACTTGCCTGCTAAATGAAAGGAACTTCTGTGGTTTCTGATAATGTTAGTCTAGCAACAAGAGGGCAAAGAGAGAAAAGAGAAAATCTGCTTTAGGGGCAAAGCTGATGTGGAAACAGAGTTACGACATTAGCATGTTAGGGTCAGCGTAATGGACGTGCAGAGACGAGTGAAAATCAAACCGTATTATGTACACAGATTGTGTAAACAGAAAGCTATAACAGCAGCTCTGATTGGGTTTCTCTTTTTAGAAGGAAATGAGTAATGTTCTCTCTCTCTGATCGTTACGAGGCTGCTGTCCTTTTGATGCGAAATGAGGTTGGATGGAATAAAAAGGCTGGATAGTAATTAATCCCGAACAGCCTAAAAAACATGATTTTTTGATAGACGGACAAAAGAGTAGAGATAAGAAAGCTCTCTGATCAGACATTTAATTTCAGGTGTTTAATAAAATTTCTTTTTCCCTCTCTCCCTGTCTCCCTCTTCCTCGCTCTCTCGCTCTCGTGCACCATTAAACCTCAATAGTCCATCCGTGACGGCTCCTACATCACTTTACTCCTCCAGCTCCTCATCAGCTCAGTGAGTGTAAAGGCCAGCGGGGCTTTTCTCCTCACTCTGCAGAGCTGAATTAGTCAGGAATGAGTAAAATCAAACTGACCTGGTCACTTTAAACTCTACAACTCTGCAGAGGGATTCATTATGACATTCTTTAATCAGGGCTGAGTGAACACTTCTTCAGGTGGTACAGCTGGTGCTATAAAAGCTGCAAGAGTTGTAGCACAAATACATTTTAAAAGACTATATAAAGCAGCACGCTAAAGCTTTAAGCTTTAAACTCCTTGGGACCACCAATGGTTCCAAAATGCACGTCATGTTTTTCATAACATTCATATTTCATAAACTACCTTCAGAAGCTGGGCGTCGTATGAGGCTGTAACTCTCCGTTCCAGTCAAATAGATGGTGATGTCATTTTAAACCCTTATAATAAAAGAAGCTGAACTCAGTTTGTTTTCTACTGAAAGTTGAGCCATTTCTCCCCAAATCTGGGCTATAAACTATAAACAGACGGCGTCTCTTCAGTGAACTGCTCTGTACACATTACATTTATAAAATAACACAAAGAGCGTCTGAGATTTTTGGCTTTCAGCAGTAAATTGTAAGAATATTTGTAGATTATAAAACACATGTTCTCTTAATTTGAGGGGCTTTTATAAAAAACAACTAAAAATAATAAAAATTAACATTTATTTCAAGCAGCATTTATCTTGCATCATTGAATGCGAGGAGATCCACACCAGCAGGATCGCATGTATGGTTGAAGTCATAAATTTCAAAACGGGAAACGAAATAGTTTATTGTCTAAACATGAGGCTCAGTGTTATAATGCTTAATTTACTCAGTTAATCCTGAAAATGGCCTTTCGCCCGAAGCCCGCTGGGATAGGCTCCAGCACCCCCCCCGCGACCCTGACAGAGAAGCGGCTTAGAAAATGGATGGATGGATGGATGAATCCTGAAAATGGATAGAGGCTAAAAACAGTATATGCAGCAGGCACAGCAGGGGACGCCTCCATCTCTGAAACTGGAGACGTCTTTGGGTTGACAATTTTTCAAGCAGGTAATAGTTCATGCCTAAACCTGTTGCTGGTTTTATGTATATGAAACTTTTGGGCATTTTGTGCTTTGCAAAGCTCTTTTGATTGATTCTTATGCTGTGCACTTGTCCTCAGTGATGGCCACGAGAGCTGGCAGGAAGGCAAGGCCCAAACTCAGAGCGAGGATGCAATAAGATCTGCGACACCCTAGTGAGCACAAATCTTGTCCCATTTACATATTTTTTTGTCGAGCGACGCATGTTGTATTTACTCTAATCATACAAAAATATTAATAAGCATTTAGCAACACAAACTGTGCTCTGAATCTGCTCACACACTTGGCTGATCGACCACATTTGGGATAAATGCGAGGAAACTGGGAAAGAAAAAAAATCCCGAGCTACAGCTTTAAAAACATCCTCACGCCAGGGAATGCGTTACAAACTTTCCATGGGAACACCAGTGACCTTTGCATGCGCTGTTGACAGTTAGAGACACGTAATTAGACATAAAAATACACTTAATGATAATTGCAGTGCAGGTCATGGTGGGAAAGTTAATGAAAAAGGTACAGATTGTTTCACCCAATCCCACAGTGTTAGAATATATATATAGAGAGAGAGAGAGAGAGAGAGAGAGAGAGTCATGTATGAGCCAAGGGGAATTCCACCCGACATGCTCTCTGTTCTAGAGAAACAGAATTGTTCACAGTGGTGTTGATAGGAACCAGACGTCCACCTCTAAAAGCTCCCTCATAGAAAGTTACTACATGAAATGGTTATGAATTCACTGTCTGATGCCTGAGACACTGTTTGACAATAGTTTTGAGAAGATTTTGGCCTAAAATGTGTATTTTTAAATAAACCAAGTGGTCCATGCAAGGTGTTGTTAGGCCATTTTGCTATACAGTGGATTCATATTACATAATTATTTAAATGCTATTATATAATTACATCATGAATTACATAGCTGCTTAATATATTTATGTAATAATCTTTAATAATAATAATAATAATAATCATCTTTATTTATATAAAACTTTTCATGCCAATGGCAACTCAATATGTTAAATATGATAAATCTAACAGCAATAGAAGAAATTATGAGTATTGATTTAAAATCACATAAATGACAGATCAAATTGAAAACGTTATGAGACATAGCGTTTTAATTAAATGTTGATATGTTTCAGATCTGAGCTTTGAGCTTGACTGTATAATTAAAGGTAAACTGAGCACCACAGTTTAGAAGAAGAATAACTGAAAGAGTCTCTCCACGTTTGTAGTGTTCTATGGAAGGTTTTTGCGGAAGGTCAGTATCTGCAGATCTAAAGCCCATTTCACACCAGACGTGGTAATCAGTGCCAAGTGCAATATGCTCCTATATTAACCAAAGTAGCCTTTCACACCGGCCACCATACGCTTTGGGTCTCTTTCTGACGCGTGCCATGCAGCATGCCAGCAGTTTCTATGCAAAAACAGTAAAGAAATACAACAGTCTATGCTGTAATATACAATCCAGGCTAATAAACAAATCAGCACATCTAGTTTAAACTCTTTGACAGGTTGACTGAAATCCCTTGAGTAGGTTAATGTTGAACCCACAGTCGTCTCCTCCTCTTCACATAGAGATACATCACCTGGTAAGAAAGCCAGCAACGGTCAAGGCAGCTAGTCAAAATTTAGTGTTGATCTCTTTTATATGAGTGATAAACGGACAATTCTGATGTTTATATTACGTGAAAACGCAACACGAACAGCAAACGCTCTTGCTTACAGAGTGAAATAACAAGCGGAGCAGTTCCAGATTAGCAGGCACGCTGCATCGCATCTGGTGTGAAATGGGCATAAGATTACGCACTGGAACATAAACAGACAGACGCTCTGTGATGTAAGCAGTGCTTTAATTAAGCAATAGAACACAGAGGGAGTGTGTTATTGCGAAATAACATCCCGGCTGTGATTTGGTCGCCATAGATCATCACAGCTGTGATGTTATTGGTGATAACACACGACCTTGAGTGTTTTACTGCTTTAATACAACAGTTAAAGAAAGAAATGAATAAACTGGCCGTGAACGCAGCGTTTAATATGTTTTAATGTTCAGTTCCTTCCTCCAAATTATAGTTCCTTAAGGAGCAGCTTGTTGCTACGTCAGAGTAACGAGCTCCACCCACTCGCTGCACAGCCAGCAGTTCGCTATCCAGCTCCACACAGACCGACTGACAGTTTGGGAATTTAGTGTCGTCTCATCTTCAGAGTCTGACCAAATTGGCTGTCGGTCAAATGTGATCTTAAACGTGTTTGTTTTCTGTTTGTGCCCAAAGTAAGAAGCGAAGACGTTCAAATGGCTTGAGCGTCTCCTACTGCTGTCAAAGTCAGTGCTTAGCAACGGCGTCTCAGCAGAGCGATACAGTGTTTGTAAAAAATCTGTGATGTTATGGTGAAATAACAGCACGGTTAGAACACCACTCAACCAATCAGCTCACGTGTTGTATAAGGTCATTTAGAGCCTTAAAAACTAGCAGAACTTCTATCATGAACGATACAGGTAGCCAGTCCAGTGCTTTCTAAACGGGAGTGATGTGATCTCTCTGCAATAGTGCTGTGAGGATCCAACAACAAATGCATGAACAAATGCATGAATAAGTTTCTCAGTGTCTCTCTGAGAGAGAAAAGGCTCAACTTTTTCTCAAAAGATGAAATGCAGGATAAATTAATTTTATGTATTTATATTCCGAATGGACTGGTTTGAGGCTGCTCTTCTGACTTTTTCTGTTTGCTATTATGTAAAAATGCAAAAGGTCTGTCAGATGTTTTATCTCTCTGCAAAATAAGACTGTGTAACACAACAATGACTTTTGATCAAAGCATGTTTTACTTATCGCTGGTGGTAATTGTGGTTAAAAGAGTGTTAAAAGAGGCTAAAAGGGCAAAAAGAGTGTGAACTCTAGCTCTGAAATGCTGAGGCCCTGCCGACAGCTTCACTCACCTGTGACGGCTCAGTGAAAAGGCCTGAATGTGGAGTCTCCTGCACGCTGTGAGGAGCGTCTCCAATGGGAGAGAGAGTAGGATGCAGAGATATAGCGCTTTTCTCTTCCTCTTCTTCCTCTTCTTCCTCTTCCTGCTCTCTGTCTGCACATCCCCTCATCTCTTCATCAGAGGAGTCTTCATCAGCGGGTATCAGACCCACACTGTCACTCAGGGAGTCTGAATCTGAACAAAACAACAGCAAGAAAGAAACGTCATAGATAGACAGATAATGATAAAATAGTGGTACTGAAAATAAGCTATCTTTGGGGAGTAGTTTGCCTTAGAATGCCCCGCATTTACCTCTCAACCACAAATATGCTTTAAAAATGTGGTCTAGGCCAAACCCTCATCTCAAACTGTATTGAAATTGAGTGTGTCAGACATCAGGCAGCATATTCATAACCATTTCATGTACAAGGGGCAAACTTTTATTTATTTGTCAAGATTTAACGCACAATTTCTATTTATGAGCTGAGTTTCACGTTGGAAAAAAATAAAAGTGGCATAACTTCAAAACAGGCCACATGTGTTTTACTACTTTCCCCAATATGTTATAAGTATGGAATTTGACCAGGGGTGCCCAAATCTTTGCACATGACTGTATTTACTGCTCCTCTCTGAATCAGACTGTTGAGGGCTGCAGGGCAGCCGGCGGTTGGGTTCCTCTGCTTGTATTCTAGAGATGTTCCTCAGTGCATAATTACCTTCCTGATTGGCCTAACATGCCATGTATTTACTTAAAACTCTAATCGATATCTAAAGAAGCTGAGCTTTTATCGCTGTGTCTAAATTGACTTTGACAGAGCTGCAGGGACAGTGCAGAGTGGACAGTGGCAGTGACTGTGGACCCTGCTGAGCACAGCTTCAGCAACAAAAACACACAAACTTGCCATTAGTCTGTCTGTAATTACCAAAGCACTGACTAAAGACAGACAATTAGTGCTGCCCTCTGAATGTCAAAACAAATGGCAAGTCCGTTCAAGTATCGGCTTGATTCTTGCTGTAAATGTCTGATGGTTCTTACTGCCCGTTTAAATACTCATTTTTACATGACCCCACCCACTAGGCCTCACCATCCCCCTCAGTGGATGCTGTCTCATGAGCCGCTCCATTACTGTATTAGCTCAAGTGAAGTTTGTTAGATAAGTCCTCGAAGGGGCGAAATGTCAAGTCAGCAGTCAAGACAAGCAACCACAGACTTCAGCAGAAAATCTGTTTGCTTTCCAAAGCCGAACAAAATGGAAAAACTATTTATAAGCCGTCGCAATAAAATACTTAAAAAATACTTAATATTTCAAAACCATAACTTCGATTTCTGTCCAAACTAAAGGCTATACAACTAGCAAAAACCAAAGTAAAAAACAACAGTTTTAATCAATGTTTATAGCCAGAAAAAGCAATTATTCACAACACGTTTAGACTTTTACCAATCATACTGCTTAATTACATCAGTCTGTTTAACAGTTGACTATTTACAAGGCCATGTACACCGATCAGTCATAACATCATGTCCTTATTTCTACACTCATTGTCTACTTTATCAGCTCCACTTACTGTATAGGTGCACTTTGTAGTTCTACAGTTACAGACTGTAGTCCATCTGTTTCTCTGATACTTTGTTACCCACTTTTACCCTGTTCTTCAGTGGTCATGGACCCTCCCCATGGACCTTCACAGAGCACGTACCATGTGCAGTAACAGTGACGTTGTGGTGGTGTGTTAGTGTGTGTTGTGCTGGTCTGAATGGATCAGACACAGCAGTGCTGCTGGAGTTTTTAAACACCTCAGTGTCGCTGCAGGACTGAGAATAGTCCACCAACCAAAAATATCCAGCCAACAGCGTCCTGTGGGCAGCGTCCTGTGACCACTGAAGAAGGACGAGAGGATGACTAACACAAACTGTGCAGCAGCAGATGAGGTATCGTCTTTACATCTACAAGGTGGACTGATGAGGTAGGAGTGTCTGATAGAGTGGACAGTGAGTGGACACAATGTTTAAAAACTCGCAGCAGCAGCGAACTAACACACCATCACCATGTCAGTGTTTCCGCATTGATGAGAACGATCCACCACCCAAATAGTACCTACTCTGTGAGGGTCCATGGGGGTCCTGACCACTGAAGAGCAGGATAAAAGGGGGCTAACAAAGTATCAGAGAAACAGATGGACTACAGTCTGTAACTGTAGAACTACAAAGTGCACCTATACTGTAAGTGGAGCTGATAAAATTGATAATGAGTGTAGAAACAAGGTCATAATGTTATGCCTGATATATGTATACTTTATGTTGTCAAAGTGGCTGAGAGCAGCCCCTAGTGGCTTGGGGCCCTGAGGCTATATTACAGAAACTTCCTATTTTCTGTCCTCAATTTAGGTCTGATAGATGAAGATGTGATTTTGCACAATCAGCACCATCACTGTAATATTTCATCATCAACATTAACACACTAAGGTAATAAGAGGGGCGGTAGAGTTTGTGTCTGCAGTGTCTGAGATTAGAAAAGCAAAAGGAAAAAATCTTACAGTGAAAGCAGCGTTTTACAACAGAAATATGTAGCCTCATTATGCTGGTAGTAAACTACGCTGAATGACACAGCTGCCTAAAAACCATAGAAATGGACCTTAAACAGACATTAGGACCCTGATGGGGTTCATCCTAAAGTTAGGACAGTATTTAGGAGGTTTAGTCTAGTTAGGAGTTTGTGTGATACTGTTTTCTTATCTGAAGTTAATGAAGTTAGGAACTGTTATTCTGCAATAGTTACTGTCCTAAATTCATTCCTAACTGAAGTCGTCATGGAGACTAAATACACCAGATTTCAGAGTTAGGACGTTTCTATAATACGGCCCCTGGTCTCATGAAACCAGGATGATCCAGGCCTGTCTACACATACTGACCTGACAAGCTCAGCGAAGGAGAAAGTGGAGAGCTCGGAGGTGGAGGTGACCTGTGTAGGTCTGTAGGCCTTGTAGAGTTTGATGATGGATGAAAGCAGTCAGATAAAGCCAAAGAATGATCCTCTAGGGATGGTGACTCTGCAGACAAAGGAATTGAAGCCTGCTGGGGTATGGGGCTAGGACACTGTGACTGGGAGTTAGCTAGGGATGGGCTGGAGGTTGGAGAACATGAAGGTACTGTGAGGACTACTGGTCTTGGGCTAGAAGCTGGATATTCTGATGTATACTTGAACACTACTGGTTTTGGGCTTGAACAAGGAAAATGTGAAGTAGACTTATGGTATAATGGTCTTGGACTGGTGGATGGAGAACATGAAGTGGACTTAAGGTCTAATGGTCTTGGGCTGGTGGATGGAGAACATGAAGAAGCTTTCAGGTTTAATGGTCTTGGGCTGGTGGTTGGAGAACATGAAGTAGACTTGAGGTCTAATGGTCTTGGGCTGGTTAACGGAGAACATGAAGAAGCCTTCAGGTTTAATGGTCTTGGGCTGGTGGTTGGAGAACATGAAGAAGCTTTGAGATCTAATGGTCTTGGGCTGGTGGATGGAGAACATGAAGCCTTGAGGTCTAATGGTCTTGGGCTGGGGGATGGAGAACATGAAATGGACTTGAGATCTAATGGTCTTGGGCTGGGGGATGGAGAAAATGAAGTGGACTTGAGGTCTAATGGTCTTGGGTTGTAGGTTGGAGAATGTGAAGTAGACTGGAGGTCCACAGGCCTTGGGCTTGATATTGCAGAATCTGAAGTGGACTTGAGGACTACTGGTGCATAATCTGAAGCACACTTAGGGACTACTGGTCTTGGGCTTGAAATTGTAGTGTGTGACTTGGGTGTAGGTGGTTCAGCAGATGAGGCTATCACTTCAGAGCTTAAATGATGGCCATCAGGAGATCCTGGGCTAAACATTGGGCCAGAAGAGAGAGAGAACACAGGTGCTGGACAGTTGGTTGGGAGCAAAAGAAAGGAATCTCTGTTCTGAGCTTCTGGATCACCTTGTCTCCAACTGCTCTTGGAAGACACAGGAGAAGAAGAAAGTGCTGCTTTTGTAAATGTGAACTTGGGTGTTAGTGGAGCAGAGCTTCTTGCCATCTGTGGTTTGGGTGAATCATCAAGTCTTGGTGACTGAGTTCTCTGAAGTTTGTGTTCCACTTGCTGATTTACACTTAATTTCAGCTTCAGGTCCTCTGATTTTGGAATCTGAAGCCTCTGGGATCTGACCAATGGTGACAATTGGTCAGATGGTGGCTTCTCTTCTGAAGTGGTAAATGAATCCTCGCTTCCTTGATTCAATCTTTTGGGGTCAAAAAAAACATAAAAGGAACATACACCATTGTTTAAAAGTTTGGAATCACGCGTCACATTAATAGTTGTTATTATTAACTGCAGTGTAGAATTAAATATCATATACTATGAATCAGAAAGTTTTCTTAGACACTTTACTTTCAAGCTTTTTAGCAACAATAAAAAGGCATTCAATGATAAATAATATACTTTGCCAATCTATTTACAGCAATTTTTTGCCAAAAAAATAACTCCCTTGAGATCTGATCACCACTAATAAAATACAAGGCATTCTAGATGTTAATTTTAAACTTTATTTTCTGGATAAGTTCCTTTGGAATCTATAGCTTCATTCATCATTATGGACAAAACTCTGAAGTTATAGAGTTTCAGCATCTTAACAGAATCATTTATTCAAGCGACCTTGGGTTTGTGAAAGGTGCTATATAAATGTAATTTATTATTATTATTATTATTTTTACACAAAAATTGTTTCTGTATTATTGAATGACTCCAAACGTTTGAGCAGTTTGTCCAGCAAAATGAACAAAAACATCTTATTTTGCTTTATACAAACATCAATGTTGGCACTGCAGCAGAAGCATAACGTTCTACAAATCAAAAACAGTATCATTTCCATTAAAACAGAACTCCCGCCTGAAGACAAGACATGCTGGGAAACTGCTTTTGTTTTCTTCCATATAATCACTTTCTTATATGTAGCAAGTCTTACTTTTGCTTATCATCTCCCTGCTGGACTCCAGATGAGCTGAACGCCAGAGGGCTGCCGACCATCTGAAAAAATTAAAACCACAAAAAACGACTGAGGAAAAAGCCTGGAGAGAAACAGAGGCAGGAGCTCAGAGAGGAGATGAAAACGGGTGAGTTTATATGCACGTCGTGGGGTCAGCTGTGATTCGAAACCTTCAAGATAGCGGATATCTTAGCCGCTCTTGCCTACGAGTGATTGGTGTGGCGGCCTCGGAGAATGTGGCCACTGCACCTCAGGTTTACCTCGTCTATCTCCGTGATACTCAGGCAGGATTTGGAGGTTTTATCCGGTCGTTCTCCTCCTGCAGGGCTGGACACGGCAAATAGCGACGCACAGTATTTGTGCAGGTCCATCTCCTCAGCTGCAGCACAAAGATACAAGCCAGAGAGATTATATGACAGGAGTGAGACATATTTCAGCAAATCAAAGTGGAAAATAAATACAAAAACACATTTAATACAATATTTTCAAGTCAATACGTTATTCTCTTGGAATTTTAGGGTTCCATCTGACATTTTTGTCAACTTAACATTATGTGAGTCTTTATCTAGAAAACAAACAGGTTCTATCTGTGAGCCAATCATCACTTCGAACACATACAAGAGGACCAATCAGGTTCTGCTTCTTTGTCATGTTGCCGCTCTGCTCAGTGACTGCAGGAAGTGTTTCTAAAACTTTATGAAACATGAAAACATGTTGCTGAAACTCTGCCGGTCTTCTTACAGCTCTTAAAAAAGTCTTAATGTCTTAAATTTTATACATTTAAAGCCTTAAAAGTCCTTAAATAGTGAACATTTGAATTAATGGGGTTTTAATTACAACATAAACATTCATTTCATTCATTTGTCCATCTCTTCTTTTTAAAAATAAGACGTTTCTGATATAAACAAAGCTCACGTGGCCTTTAGACTGACCTGCTACACTCACTCACTGGGACAGTTCATTACAGTAGCTGGTCTCTGTCTCACTAAAGGAAACTTAAACTAATGGTTTCTACCTAAAATTGACCTCTACACTGGACACAATATTTAGCACTGACTTTTATAGGTAATCTGCAATGTCTTTTGAGTAAGAAAACCATGATTTGTCCTAAAACAAGAAATCAATCACATAAAAATAAATAAATAAAAATGAAATGTTATTTGAAAGCATTAAACGTAATGTTCTGATCATTTAGACGTCTGTTACAACACTAATGATATGCTTTAAAATAAATTACAAGTAAACTGCTTGTTTTTCTTGTCCAGATAGAATTCCAAGCAGAAAGTCAGTTCTTAGGGTTAGAAGGTTCTGTCTGCATCTGACCTGTACCAAAAAACTTTTTCAAAATTGACGGGATTTTTTTTACGTTTAGAATTAATTTAGGGTGTCTGTCATTTTCATGTTCCACTTGTCAGTTTTTATTAAGATTAATTGACCCTTATTAGTCCCACAATGGGGAAATTTCATTGCAGTGAAATTGCAGTGAAACTCCACATACACACTAGTGAGCACACACACTAGGGGGCAGTGAGCACACTTGCCCAGAGAGGTGGACAGCCCTATCCACAGCACCCAGGGAGCAGTTGGAGGTCAGGTACCTTGCTCAAGGACACCTGAGTTACGTACTGTTGGCTCTGGGGATCGAACCGGCGACCCGCCGGGCACAGGGCCGGTTCCCTAACCTCAGGCCTATGACTGCTGTTTGTAATGCAAAATCTTCGAAGCTCAATATCTCAAAACTGCTCAGAACACAGACAGAACCTTATAATTCCACTCCAAGGGGACAAAGGCCCAATCCCATTTCACTCCTTGCCCCTACCACTTAGCCCTTAGCCCTCCGTTTTGCGCGTTCACGTCTAGAATTAGGGTGTCCCAATTTCTGTTGAAATAGAGGGGTAGGGCGAAGTGTTGGGGCTACATGGCCTCCAAATGGAGGTTTTTCGAGAGGAAACACTCCAAATATAGTGTTATGAAAAAGAAAAAAAACGCAAGATGGCTGTGGTAGTGACCAAAGAAAAAATTACAATGACCACTGTATTATCTTTGTTTAATGTCATTTCAATGTATTATTGAAGTTAGCTAGCTAACTTTCCCGTTCCACCTTAAACAGTCTGGCAGCTCTGACGCCTGAAGCTCCAAAATGTAACTGCTGCTCCATTTAAGGTGGAACAGGAAAATTCGAACAAGAAGCTGGTGAATATCTGACTTCAGCTTTGTATCACTGAAGAATTAGGGGGTGGGTGATAATGAATAATTGCCCCCTCTTTGAAGGCATATCATGCCCTAAAAGTAACTAAAGCCCAGCAGTGAGGAGCTGAACTTTACCCTCCTCTGCTGTCACTGCAGATGGGCAGGGTCGCCTACAGAGCAGCGCTAGTAGCTGTTAATGAAGTGACTTTTTTTTTGTTCGTTTTTTTCAAAGGGCAAGACTACAACTGCTACCCCTTGTAACTACAAGGAGTTAGGGTGACATACAAAAACAAGGGGTAGGGGTAAAAAGAAGAAATGGGACTGGGCCAAATCGTTAAAAGCTGAAAAAACATTTGGTGCAAAACAGATATGCTAAGTCTTGGTTTGGGCACTTCGGTCACATTCCATGCTGTTGCTGATTTTACAAGGATGTATACAAGTAAACCTCTACAGAGATACACTTCTGCACATTAACATGCACACTTGCTGCTTATTTGCTGATACGGCTGTCATGATCATGACATTTTAACTGACAATTAACTGTCATACAGGAAGAGGCCATCCCCAAACAGTTCCCACAAAGTTGGGAGCATGAAATTGTCCGAAATCTCTTGGTGCTGAAGCATTAAGAGTTCCTTTCACTGGAACTAAGGGGCCGAGCCAAACTCCTGAAAAACAACCCCACCCCGTAATCCCCCCTCCACCAAACTTTACACTTGGCACAGTGCAGTCAGACAAGTACCGTTCTCCTGGCAACCACCAAACCCAGACTCGCCCAACGGATTGCCAGACAGAGAAGCGAGATTGGTCACTCCAGAGAACACATCTCTACTGCGCTAGAGTCCAGTGGTGGCGCTTTACACCACTACATTCGATGCTTTGCATTGCACTTGGTGATGTAAGACTTGGAGGCAGCTGCTCGGCCATGGAAACCCATTCCAAGAAGCTCTCTACACTGTTCTTGAGCTCATCTGAAGGCCACACGAAGTTTGGAGGTCTGTAGCGATTGACTGTGCAGAAAGTCGGCGACCTCTGCGCTCTATGCGCCTCAGCATCCGCTGACCCCACTCTGTCATTTTACGTGGCTGACCACTTCGTGATTGTGTTGCTGTTGTTGAAAAGCAGTCTGCGGGCCTAGGTGTTTGGTTTTATACACCTGTGGCCATGGAAGTGATTGGAACATCTGAATTCAATCATTTGGATAGGTGACCTGAGTACTTTTGCCAATTTAGTGTATATTCGTTTTCTGAACATTTTGCAGTTTCCAGTCACGGTAATGTATCGTTAAGCTCATGTATAGAGTCACATCTGAGCCTGACCACAGATCTGAAAGTCGATTCCTTTGAAACCATCGGGATAGCCGTTTTGGAAATGTATGTTTTTCCTGGCGGTTCGTACTGCTTGTCAAACTTCTGCGACATTTCTCTGAACTGTTTTTTCTACTGTATCCAATGGCAGCACTTTCTTGGCTATAAACCTTGTTAGACTGTGGGTCAACATGCGCCATCTGGTACTGTCAAACTGATATTTAGATACTCAAAGAGTCCTCCAGAACAGTCAGCTGCCGGGAAGAATCTGGGGAGCTGGTGGGCTGGGCTGGTGGATTCGCAGATTGTTTCTCAGGTTTGTTGCATCAGCACCTTTCACAGCCACCATTTTATTGCAAATCCTCCAAGTATTTGGGTTCTTCTTTTTCATTCGGCTTGAAACCAAAATGTACCCACAGCGGTGATACTGTGTTGAGCTTCGCAACTACATCCGAATCCATGTTTGTTTCAAAAGTTGCTCATGACAAGTCATTTGCAAATTACATGTAAAATAGTTTGCTTGCGCGCTCTCGCTGTTTGCACGTCGAAGTGAGTGTGACTTACGAATGCAGCTTGCACGACATTAAGCTGCGTAAGCTTCTACTTGTTAGCTAGCAACATCAGCGTCGTAGCTCCAGTGCTACAACCAAATAAGCCAATTTCACACAGCAAACATGCCTTGGCCTATTAGCTACATTTGGATTAAAATGGGGAAAGACATTTCTCCCTTCAAGATGAACATTAAGATGAACTTGTGCTCACTCAGTTATTTGTCTCACCTTATTTGTTGTGATGAAAATGCATGTAATTCAAATTCTGTTTGAGGGGCTTGAAATAAAACAACTAGAAAACAATCATGGCCAGCAAAAATCATCGTGGTTAGCTCAAGTAATCATGATCCGGCGGTTATGTAAGAATCAAAACAGGTCTATTTGCTGAATTTGATATATTGGGAAAAAAAATAAAGCAAAAATGTGGAATGTGCAAAAGTTTTTTATTCCATTCTAAAAATGATATTTCAGGTAGGAAATCAACATAATGTGTCATTTGATTTACTTATTAACTGCATGCTTAAGTAGTAATGAATTAGATTTGCTTTCTGACTTACATCTTACACTTCTGGATTGACAGTCTGACTTTTTGCATTTGTTTTGATGTGAAAACAACAAGCGTAGACTTTTTCTTCATTCACAACAATGACTCCTTATCAAATTCAAAACATAATAAAACACAGGCACACAAGTTTACAATCTTCGCTTTCCACACAGTTTCTCTGCTTCTTTCAATGAACAATGGGAAATAATTCCTATCAAATTATAACATATTGTAAATGCAATGTCTAAGCGTCGCTTATGCAGCATCAGTCCTTTGAGGTTTATAATAAAAGAGCAGCACACAAACACAGGTACAGTGAGCGTCTACAGTCGCTGCTAGAAGGACATCAAGGACACAGAGTGACAGTGAATGGAGGACACTCATTTGGAGTCCACTCACAGAACTGACTCCTCTGAATGAAGACTAATGAATTCATTTCCTTTTAAAATATTTGAACGGTTACGTAAAGTCAACACTTTCATATCCTCTATTGGACTTGCAACAACGGTTATCAGGAAATAGCCCAAAGGAACAAACGGCCAAAAGCAATTAACTCGCAGTGAAGTCCTGTCCAAATGCCATGCGCAAAACACATGTTTTATTCATAAGCGCGGACCACCTCGCCGAGGAAAAGCCTCGATTTCCGAATTCTCCTGAGTCAGACACCTTTCGATTCGTCTGCCGAGACTTCATTCTGTCGGACTTATAACAAAGCTAGGACAAGCTGTGGTCTCGAGGGAAGAGGGTCAGGAGTTTGACCCGGGACCTCTACGCCTGATTAAAAGTCACATTTAGGACTGGAGCCTCAGCAGGGAGGCGTGTAAGAGGAGCTAAAAGACCTGACTGAAAAGGAGAATATGAAAGAATTCACATTCAGGAGGCAGAGAAGGATTGCGGGATTGCGTCAGAAAGGGTGAAGGTCAGGGAGGTGAATCGCTAGGAAAAGATTCAATTATCGGTCTTTAAGAAATGATTCAGTGCATCCTGAAATCTCTGATCTCTTAAACTACAGCCACACATATGACTGATCTTTGTACATATGTGTGTGTGTGTGTGTGTGTGTGTGTGTGTGTGTGTCTGTGGGTGGGTGTACACAGCCAGCATTTTCATTAAAGCCTTTTCTCCTTGTATCTATACTCTGTCTATTTCATCAGCTCCACTGACCATATAGGAGCACAGTTACAGACTGTAGTCCATCTGTTTCTCTGCATACTTTGCCTACACAGAGCAGGTACTGTTTGGGTGGTGGGTCATTCTCAGCACTGCAGTAACACTGATGTGGTGTTGGCATGTTAGTGTGTGTTGCGCTGGTCTGAGAAGATCAGACACAGCAGTGCTGCTGGAGTTTTAAACACCTCAGTGTCACTGCTGGACTGAGAATAGTCCGCCAACCAAAAATATCCAGCCAACAGCGTCCTGTGGGCAGCGTCCCGTGACCACTGATGAAGGCCTAGAGGATGACCAACACAAACTGTGCAGCAGCAGATGAGCTGTCGTCTCTGACTCTACATCTACAAGGTGGACTGACAAGGTAGGAGTGTCTAATAGAGTGGACACTGAGCCAAATGCGTCTCTGTAATCAAGAGCTGAAGCACCCCCTTCTGTCCATACTGCCTTGTCTATGTTTGGCCTGTTTTGAGTAATAATAATAAGCTGACTAAAAATCACACACTAAATAACACTGAGCCACTGAGTAATAAACTGTGTCACTTCCTGTATTGGAATGAGCGACACTAATCATACATGCATTCCTGCTGGTGGGGGTTTGCTCGCTCTCAAAGATGTAAATAAAATGTTAGTTGAGTGCTAACAGCACCCCCTTCTGGGGAATCAGAATTATTCAGGAGAAACAAATCTGTACATTTGACAAAATAAAAATTAATGAAACCTTTAACCTGTTTTTTTCACAAAATTTGTACTATTTTCATATATATATATATATATATATATATATATATATATATACAATATATATTGTATATATTAATATATTTGGGATGGTGACTGAAATTGCAGAGAGAAACATTTCATATTCAAACCTTTTGTGGCTGTTACTTTTTAATGGTGTTGTTGCTAAGTTACAGGTGAATAACGTGAAGTGATACTTATAGATATTCGTCCAGAGTGCCGTTATCAGGAGACATTGGGACGTATGGAATGCCTCTCAGCCAGTCACAGTGCGAGACTGGGAATACTGCAACTTCCACGTTTACACTGTCGTTCTGCGACTCTTACCCATACATCACCGATAGCGGCATGAAACCAGACAAATGTTGGCATGGTAACCATCAAATATTGCACGACAAATAGAGGTAAGTTTTAGAAAAAGGCAGGAGGACTCTACGAGATGTTTGGCCTCCATGGCTCTCAAAAATCATCCAGGTTATTTCATCACCACTGTCGATGGAAAAAGTTGGGAAAACTGAACGCTTGATGGAACGCTCTGCTCACTGCTGCAATTTGCGGAACATTGCCGCTGGTACACCGTTAGAAATGAAGGTTCTGTTCAGGTACATTTTTCCTTCATCAAGGTACAAACAATGTAAACGTTCCCTCAAAGGTACAACAGTGGTTTTAAGGTCTGATTGTGAACCTAAAATGAGTTTTTCCAGGTGAAAAGTTGGTATTTGTACCTTTTCATAACTGAATGTTGTGTTATGGTTCAGTTATGTTCACTGACTGAAGGTACTGAGATGGACCCTTGAGGGTTCCACCCCAGTGACAAGACAGTGACAGTTTCATACTTTTATTTCTGAGAGTGTAGTCGCCAAATTTTCATCCAGTTCGCCATCGTCCGTCTACCGCAAACATGCAAACGCAGCATAACTGTGTTAAAATGAACATCATTGTAACTGATTCCATTTGATTATCACGTTGTAAAGTCGATCGCATCTCCACTTTCACGCTGATGGATGCAGGCATTTTTACACCTCTCGTCAGGCTGCAGAGTGCAGAGAGGTGCGCGGGGTTGGGGAGAGTAGTTGGAGTTAGAGATCGAGGATGGCCTCTTTGACAGATGAGCTCTGTAGCTCTCTGTTCAGCTCTAGAACTCAGACCCAATCTCACAGCACAGCTGTCAGAAACCTCCGTCAACCCATCAGCCTCTCCACCATAATAACAGCCTGTGATTAGCCTTCAGTGCGGCACCGTGATGGATTGGCACTGGGGCTCCACTGACCTGAGCGGTGAGGGAGTGAAAAACGAACTTTCCTGGAGTGCAGGTGTGCGTGTCAGTCTTTGTGGGGCTGTCGGGTTGGAGAGGTTTGTAACGATTTCATTTATTGATCGAATCCCTGTGCGTGGCAAGCGCATACAGTATGTATAAACATCTATTTCTCCATTGCTGTGTTTGTGTGTTGGAATGATGCTAACCTGTTAGCTCCTCGGCAAGCTGTGTGGGTGAGCGCATGAGCAGGTCCTGCTGGGAGCTCGGGGCAGGAAGCAGACGATACGATTCTAGCGGAGCTCTGAAAGACAGAAAGAACATAGACCTCAAGCAGCAAAAGAGAGTCCAACCAGAATATCTACCTGTTTTACTGGTCATAAGGCCGTGGCACACTGACCCAATAATCCCCAGCAAACACCAACACAGGCCCAAAGATGCTGACCAAACAGAACTGTTCGGTTGTTGTGACACACATACGTTTGATTTCTGAGACAATCTAGCACGTTCTCACCCCATGTACTCTGATTTATTCTGCTGGCGAGGCTCTTTTCTGGACATTTCAAGAAAGAGAGATGCCGATGATGGAGAACAGGGGAAAGCACTCTAGAACAATGTGAACGAGGGGTGAAGATCAGTGTGAATTTAGAATGTGAATGCGGAGCACATTTAGATGAGTGTGAAAGTGGACGAACATGTTAGAACAGCGCGAAAGTGGACATATGTTCTAGATCAGTATGACTGAAGGGAGAGGAACAATGCGAACTGAGAAAATGTTCTTCGCATTCACACTATTCTAGAACATTGTTTTCCATTCCCACAGTTTTAGATTATGACTGTTCCCTCATTTAGACTGTTCTAGAATGTTCAGCCTCATTTCCGCATTCACACTCTCCCCTTTTGTGGTATTCTAGAATGCTCTCGCTTTTTTTTTTTACACCATGCGAAATGTTCTCGCCTATTCATACTGTTCTAGCATGTTCTCCCTTATTTGTCCATTAACACTGTTCTAGAATGTTCTTACCTATTCACACTGTGCTAGAATGCTCTTGCCTATTCACACTGTTCTACAATGTTCTCCCATATGTGTCCATTCACATTGTTCTAGAGTGCTCTTGAATATTCGCCTTGATCTCCCCTTTTATGCTATTCTAGGATATTCTCTGCCCATTTCACACTGTTCTAGAATGTTCTTCACTATTCACACTATTCACACAGGAATGTTCTCATTCATTCACATTGTTCTAGAATGTTCTTCTCTATTCACATTGCTCAAGAGTGTCCGCATCCGTTCACGTTGTTCTAGGATGTCCTTGTCTATTCTCACTGTTCAGGAATGTTCTCGTCCATTCACATTGTTCTTGAATGTTCCTGTCTATTCACGTTGCTCTAGAATGTTCTTGTCTATTCATACTGGTCAGGAATGTTTTCGTCCATTCACATTGTTCTAGGATGTTCTTGTCTTTTCATAATGATCTAGAGTGTTCTCATCCATTCACATTGTTCTAGGATGTTCTTGTCTATTCACGTTGCTCTAGAATGTTCTTGTCTATTCATATTGTTCAAGAGTGTTTTCATCCATTCATGTTGTTCTAGGATTTTCTTGTCTTGTAACCACTACTGTAGAGTCCACTAATAGTTTTGCTACAAAGACATTTGATAAGGGAGGGCATCACCTGGGACCATGTATAAGTTGTGTGGTGTATGGCAATTGAACAGCAAGTTAGGCTGACCTACAGCAGTCTCCTGAGGCTGAGAAGTATACAAGATCATTTTAATGTACAATAGGAAATGTATAAACCAAAGTAATTTTCAGCTCCCAACCCACACCATCAAACAGTCGCCGAGTGAGTGACCATTACCCAACACAAATAAAGTCTTGATGAAGATGGGAAGAGGAACTGCAGCGAGATTTATCTAGAGCCCTACTGACAGAAAACCAGTTTGGTTACAGTCTATTCACACTGTTCAGGAATGTTTTCGTCAATTCACATTGTTCTAGAATGTTCTTGTCTATTCATAATGATCTAGAGTGTTCTCATCCATTCACATTGTTCTGGAACATTCTTGTCTATTCACACTCTTCAGAAATGTTCCCGTCCATTCACATTGTTCTAGAATGTTCTTGTCTATTCACAATGTTCTAGAGTGTTCTCATCCATTCACATTGTTCTAGAATGTTCTTGTCTATTCACTCTCTTTAGGAATGTTCTCATCCATTCACATTGTTCTAGAATGTTCTTGTCTATTCACACTCTTCAGGAATATTCTCATCCATTCACATTGTTCTAGATTGTTCTTGTCTATTCACAATGTTCTAGAGTGTTCTCATCCATTCACATTGTTCTAGAATGTCTTCATTTATTAACACTGTTCTAGAATGTGCACTCTCCATTCACACTGTTGCTTTCAGTTGTGGAAGAGACTAAAATAAACCACCAGTGACAGAATGCTGGTATTTGTTGTTGCAGTAAATCAGGTTATATTTATAATGGGCTCAGTGGAGTGATGGCATCTCCAGCTCTGTTCAGGGTCAATAAACCTGAGTCTGACAGTTTCATGTGTTCTTTAATAAGTGCCTAAACAAGTTCATTACAGGTTTTACAATTAGCATATCGCTGCTGTCGGAAGAAAATCTTGTATCACCATTTTTGATGTTTTCCAGTTTTTGACATAATTTGAAAGTACCTGTTACCCATTACACTGATTGTAAATTTCGTGGTGAATGGACCAAGGAAAACATCCCAAAATGACTTGGAAAAAATTCCAGTTCCATTGAAGTCCATTAAAAGTAAAGCAGGTTTTTTCCTTCTCCTGTAAAGTTACCATTGTGGAGATATTAGGTTTTCTTCCATCAACAGCAACATATTATGAAGTGAAAAAGTCCTGTTTTTACCTGTATGTCTCTATAATTCTAGCACTTTCTGTTTGAGTTCTGGATCGCATTTATATTAATACTTAGTTACCCATATACACTTTGCCTGTGGCTTATTTGCTCACCACTAATGACTGAGGCTTTTGGAGGCATGCCATTAATAAGCTGACTCTGCAGGTACATTCGTCTAAGCTTAGTGTAAGCTTGTGAAACAGTGATCAAAAGGAAAAAGGACAGTTTCCATTCTAACCAATGGAATAAACCTCTATGTTGTACGTTACAGTGATTTTATCAGAGTTAAGGGATGTTGCTAGACATGAAGCGGCACAACATCACTGTAACACACAGCCTACTGTAGATTACTGTTACAGTGGACTTTTAAAGACCAGTGACAAAATACATTAAGATAAATAAATTCCAATATTCAATATACACTCACCGGCCACTTTGTTAGGTACACCTGTTCAATTGCTTGTTAACACAAATAGCTAATCAACCAATCACATGGCCGCAACTCAATGTATTTAGACATGTAGAGGTGGTCAAGACAACTTGCTGAAGTGCAGACCGAGCATCAGAATGGGGAAGAAAGGTGATTTAAGAGACTTTGAACGTGGCGTGGTTGTTGGTGCCAGACGGGCTGGTCTGAGTATTTCAGAAACTGCTGATCTACTGGGATTTTCACGCACAACCATCTCTAGGGTTTACAGAGAATGGTCCAAAAAAGAGAAAATATCCAGTGAGCAGCAGTTGTGTGGACGAAAATGCCTTGTTGATGTGAGAGGTCAGAGGAGAATGGGCAGACTGGTTCGAGACGATAGAAAGGCAACAGTAACTCAAATAACCAACCAAAATCTCTGAGGAACGTTTCCAACACCTTGTTGAAAGTATGACATGAAGAATTAAGGCAGTTGTGAAGGCAAAAGGGGGTCCAATCTTTTACTAGTACCTAATAAAGTGGCTGGTGAGTATAATTTCTTGTTAATAATAATAAAAACAAAACAAAAATAAAAAATTCAATAACACTTTTTGATAACAGGCCCTAATAAACAGGAACTTGCTAACTATTTAATAGTTCATTAGTACTTATGCTACAGTAACATATGAATTAATAAATGATAGGATTTTAATTATTTACCATTGACTTATGATATAATGATATAATCATTCAAGAATTACAATTTCAAATTCTACAAACAGTCATTTGTCAAAGCTTGTTAATAATGAGTTATTTGATTCTCATATTTTAAAAATAATATAAAATAGTAAGCATTTAATTAGATGCATAAAACTATTCAGCATTATTATGAATGAATTGTCTACATTCTGTAATATAACTATAAAAAAAACTTTAATGCTTTACTGATTTGTGTCACTGAGAAAATGGTTAATAATTCACACAGAAGCACTTATTAATGAGCAAGTAACAACTGTACCATTATTAACTACCATTAACAAACTATTATATAATTATTAGGTCATTAGCTCATCAGTTCATTCTTTTTTCCATATCTATTTATCTATCTTTCTTCTGTATCTGTGGTTCTTCTCTATATATTTGACGTTTTAATTCAGTTTGTGTATAATAAGCCTTTGAAAATGTCTGTTTAACCCTGCCTTGTTAGGTTGTACTAGATGTACTAGATGTTTCACTCATCCTGTCCTAGAAGCACTGCGAGTTCATCTTAGCACATCTCACTAACTCACTATTTCTTCTGTAATAAGTTTCATCATTTGGTTTCCAAAGTAACCTGAGCTTTCATTTTGATTGGCTGTTTCACGAAACTAGTTCCACAAAGGCATGTCTAATGGTTGTGGCTGAGAGACGCTGAGAGACCGGCCGCTTGAGAAACGCTGTATCACGGCTACAGGACTATCTGGACTGGGGACCTGATCAATGTGTAATCACAGCCCGGGCCAGCTGCTTGGGCTGCCTGGACTTGTAGTGTTCAGCTGCATGAGCTGCGCTACATTGCAGCTACGAGGCCTCTCTGGCCGGTTGCCTAAGCGATGCTACATCAAAGCTAAGATGGCACATGGGCTGGTGGTGTTTGGTTGCAATACAATACTATGCCTTCACAGCTGAGGACCGGGACGGGCTCCTGTGAGATGCACCATAGTTGTGGTGTGAAACTTTCCCCTACAGCTAAGGACTCTTTCAGGGCTAGCTAAGTGACTCTATAGCGTGGTCAGTGAAATCTCACTGTTAGCTGTGGGAACCGTAGAGTGTGTGTGTTCTTTTTTATGTAATGATTATGCATTTTGTTGCTTTCTTATTGTAAAGCGTCCCTGAGCATGAGAAAGATACTACATAAACAAAAGTGTTGATGATGATGAACTAAGGTTTCACTGCATGAAGCCGGCCTTTCAGGAAGAGTTGAGCCAGAGTGGGTTGCAGCAAGAATAGGCTCAGAATCCCTGGTTTAAAGAACTATAACTAATAGATGGGAAAATATAGAAATGCATTTTTGTCTGTATATGGAAAAGCCAATGTTGGTTTAACCATCAGACCTTATAACATTATGCATGACACCACAATAACTCTAATGACTTGGCATATTAATTTGGGAATCAGATAATGCGTGCAGTCATATCCAACTATCCATTCTGTAATGGTCAATACGGATGTGAATGCAAACAGCATGTTGATTCCTCCAACATCAAAGAGCAGGATGAAGCTAAAGAGAGCTGCAGTGTCTGAGCGTATTTCAGAAAACCCAACTGAGCTTCCCTTCGCTGGCCCTCAGGCAGCTCCTCTAAATCCTCTCCTCACCCTTCAAACAACAATTTAACATACAAGTGTATTACAAGAAAAATCCAAAAAGGAACGTCTCGCTCATTCTCTCTTTATTTCCCTTTCTTTGCCTCCTTCTCTCCTTTTTGGCTATTTCCCCAAAGCTAAGTCTCGCTCCTCCACACAAACACTGGGCACCATGCGTCCTGTTCCTCTGCCGACTGTAATATGGAAATAAAAGGCAGTTTAATGGCTTTACAATTGAGGCCCTTAGAATAGCCGACCCAAAAACCATGGCAACAATATAACACTTATGCAACAGAGACACAGCTCAAAAAGCTTAGCAGGTTTGCTGTGAGGGAGAAGCAGTTTGGGTGACAGAGAGAAAGTGTTCAAAATCTCCTGTTTACTGTTCTTTTACAATATGATTTAATGCAGTTAGTAAATTATAAAGTTTATTTTTATGTAACCAGGTAATTATGTTTATATTCTGTATCAGCAAGTTCCAAAAATGTAAAGGATGTTTTTCCTTTCTGCAAATCAGGTTGTACCGACAATAATAAATTCAAATTTCAGACAACCTTTTCAAATGTTATGATCTATGGTGGACAGGGTTGATGTTTGGTAGCAAATAAGGTGTTTAAGGGAGAGTGTTGATGGTGGAGAACATTGGAGTACAGTGGAGAATGTTGACGGTAGAGAATGTTGGAGTGCAGTGGAGATTGTTGATGGTGGAAATGTTGGAGTGCAGTGGAGAATGTTGATGGTGGAAATGTTGAAGTACAGTGGAGAATGTTGATGGTGGAAATGTTGGAGTACAGTGGAGATTGTTGGAGTACAGTGGAGAATGTCGGAGTACAGTGGAGAATGTTGATGGTGGAAATGTTGAAGTACAGTGGAGATTGTTGATGGTGGAAATGTTTGAGTGCAGTGGAGAATGTTGAAGTACAGTGGAGAATGTTGATGGTGGAAATGTTGGAGTACAGTGGAGAATGTTGATGGTGGAAATGTTGGAGTGCAGTGGAGAATGTTGAAGTACAGTGGAGAATGTTGATGGTGGAAATGTTGGAGTACAGTGGAGAATGTTGATGGTGGAAATGTTGGAGTGCAGTGGAGAATGTTGATGGTGGAAATGTTGGGGTACAGTGGAGAATGTTGATGGTGGAAATGTTGGAGTGCAGTGGAGAATGCTGATGGTGGAAATGTTGGAGTACAGTGGAGAATGTTGATGGTGGAAATGTTGGAGCACAATGGAGAATGTTGATGGTGGAAATGTTGGAGTACAGTGGAGAATGTCGGAGTGCAGTGGAGAATGTCGGAGTACAGTGGAGAATGTTGATGGTGGAAATGTTGGAGTACAGTGGAAAATGTTGATGGTGGAAATGTTTGAGTGCAGTGGAGAATGTTGAAGTACAGTGGAGAATGTTGATGGTGGAAATGTTGGAGTACAGTGGAGAATGTTGATGGTGGAAATGTTGGAGTGCAGTGGAGAATGTTGATGGTGGAAATGTTGGGGTACAGTGGAGAATGTTGATGGTGGAAATGTTGGAGTGCAGTGGAGAATGCTGATGGTGGAAATGTTGGAGTACAGTGGAGAATGTTGATGGTGGAAATGTTGGAGCACAATGGAGAATGTTGATGGTGGAAATGTTGGAGTACAGTGGAGAATGTCGGAGTGCAGTGGAGAATGTCGGAGTACAGTGGAGAATGTTGCTGGTGGAAATGTTGGAGTACAGTGGAAAATGTTGATGGTGGAAATGTTTGAGTGCAGTGGAGAATGTTGAAGTACAGTGGAGAATGTTGATGGTGGAAATGTTGGAGTACAGTGGAGAATGTTGATGGTGGAAATGTTGGAGTGCAGTGGAGAATGTTGATGGTGGAAATGTTGGAGTACAGTGGAGAATGTTGATGGTGGAAATGTTGGAGTGCAGTGAAGAATGTTGATGGTGGAAATGTTGGAGTACAGTGGAGAATGTTGATGGTGGAAATGTTGGAGTACAATGGAGAATGTTGATGGTGGAAATGTTGGAGTACAGTGGAGATTGTTGGAGTGCAGTGGAGAATGTCGTAGTACAGTGGAGAATGTTGATGTGGAAATGTTGGAGTACAGTGGAGAATGTTGATGGTGGAAATGTTGGAGTGCAGTGTAGAATGTCGGAGTATAGTGGAGAATGTTGACCGTGGAAATGTTGGAGTACAGTGGAGATTATTGGAGTGCAGTAGAGAATGTTGATGGTGGAGAATGTTGGAGTACAGTGGAGAATGTTGATGGTGTAAATGTTGGAGTACAGTCGAGATTGTTGGAGTACACTGGAGAATGCAGGAGTACAGTGGAGATTGTTGGAGTACAGTGGAGAATGTTGGATTACAGTGGAGAATGTTGATGGTGAAGGACGCTGGAGTACAATGGAGAATGTTGGAGTATGGTGGAGAATGCTGGAGTACAGTAGAGAATGTTGATGGTGGAGAATGTTCGAGTAAAGTGGAGAATGCTGGAGTACAGCAGATAGTGCCAGAGAATCATTTTTGGTAGAAAATTTGGTGGAGAATGATGGTGTTTGGTAGACGATAATGGAGAATGATGGTGTTTTGTGGAGAATGAAGGTATTTGTTGGAGAATGATGGTGTTTGGTGGAGAATCATGCTGTTTGGTAGAGAATAATGGCATCTGTTGGAGAATGATGGTGTTTGGTGGAGAATGATGGTGCTTAGTGGAGAATGATGGTGTTTGGTAGAGAATAATGCTGTTTGGTGGAGAACGCTGGTGTTTAGTTGAGAAAGAAGGTATTTGGTGGAGTATAATGGTGTTTGTAAGAGAGTAATGGTGTCTGTTGCAGAATGTGGGTGTTTGTAGGAGAATGATGGTGTTTGGAGTAGAATGATGGTGTTTGGTAGAGAATAATGGCATCTGTTGGAGAATGATGGTGTTTGGTGGAGAATGATGGTGCTTAGTGGAGAATGATGGTGTTTGGTAGAGAATAATGGTGTTTGGTGGAGAACGCTGGTGTTTAGTTGAGAAGGAAGGTATTTGGTGGAGTATGATGGTGTTTGTGAGGGAGTAATGGTGTTTGATGCAGAATGTGAGCGATTGTAGGAAAATGATGGTGTGTATTTAGAGAACGAGGCTATTTGGTACAAACTGCTCTTCCTGTTTATTCTGGGCTGTAGGGGCAGCTGAACTGTGCAATGCGACCAGGTCAATGGAATATTTCTCTGAGGCAAAAACAGTGACCCAAAAACAGCTGTGAGTGGAGTGGAACTGACTTGTTCTCTTGTGAATATGACATTGGCAAGCCTGCCTCGCACCAACAAGGGCCATCGCTGACTAATTTAATCACATTCTACTTAGCATTCTGGGGTGTGTTCCATACACTGAGTCAGAACAGAGAATGTTCCTGCATACAGCAGCCACTACTGACCTAGTCTGTGAATTGAGTTTTTTTCGGACTTCAGGAGAGAGAAGGGCAAAACAATGCAGTTTACCAAGAGAAGCCTTCAAAGCTCATAGTAGGTATTTTTATCACATTTTTAAATCACATACCTTATGCTTTTTAAGTTATTTCGCTGCCACATTCTACCAAAACAGATGAAGTAGCAACCACATGTTCTACTAATCCAAGACTGAATCCACAGTGAAGGATTTCCTTTATTTTTTTTAGCTTGTTACCAGCCAGCTGGATTTAGATAAAGAGTTGTTAAGCCATTAATTGATCTTGGATGAAACTTAATTGGGGCCCAGGAAGCAAAGTGGGCCTACTTACAATCTCATTGTGTCAGAAGCTGGATCTATAGTCTGAAACTAGCCTTCCTCACCTGCGGTGCTTCTTCAGCAGCAGCTTCTCCATGTAGCTCAGACGGTGTTCCCTGAACTCAATATGAATGGGCTGCAGAATCATTTCTCCAGCCTGAGTGCCGACCACCTCCACCGTTACTGAGAGAGTGAGAGAGAGACTGACAGGATTCTGAAGGTCTTAAATACACTGATCAGGCATAACATCATGACCACCACCTTGTTTCTACACTCTAGTCCATCTGTTTCTCTTTTACCCTGTTCTTCAGTGGTCAGGACCCTCATAGACCCTCACAGAGCAGGTACTATTTGGGCAGTAGGTCATTCTCAGCACTGCAGTAACACTGACATAGTGGTGGTGTGTTAGTGTGTGTTGTGCTGGTACGAGTAGATCAGACACAGCTGTTGGCTGGATAGTTTTTGTTGGTGGACTATTCTCAGTCCAGCAATGACACTGAGGTGTTTAAAAACTCCAGCAGCACTGCTGTGTCTGATCCACTCACTATTACCACATCAGTGTTTAGATTTATTATGAGGTTAATTTTAAAATATTTTTGAAATCAAAAATTCACACACATTTTCATGTCACTACCAAACCACAAAGAGTTTTGCTCCGTGGGTGGAGCCTTGTTTTAGCCACACCCCTGCATTTTGAAGCCAGAAGTGAGGCTACATCCCTGTCCCTCATAGCCACATGATAAGTTAGATTCCACTGTTTTGAAGTAAATGTGTCACAAATATAAAAAAATGGTGGAACATTAAGAAATTACACTGAAACACACGTTTTCTGCAAATTTTAGTGTTTTAATAAAAATATTGATATCTATGATCCCTTTATGTGTGTACAGCCATTCAAAGCTGTGTTTGCTGGTCATGTACTGGCTGCATTTTTTTGAGTTTTGCACAAAATCAGCTAAAATTGTCACCTCTGAAACATTTGGTATAGTTTCTACAGTGTTATGATTGTTTTGGTAGTGACAAAATGGAATGTTCAATCATTTGTTTTAATAAAATAAAAGTAATTAAGGTACAGGGCCACTCAAATCTTCTCTGGCTTTGAACCCCCCCCCCCCCCCCCCCACACACACACACATATACACACGCACATTTTCTAAGCCGCTTTTCCCTCAGGGTCATGGGGGGTGCTGGAGCCTATCCCAGCAGTCATAGGGCAGAAGGCAGGATACACCTTGGACAGGTCGCCAGTCCATCACAGGGTGGCTTTGAACCAGTTCAGCAGAATGATCCATATCTGCATGATTCCACGTCCTGATCAGGTATAAAAACCTGTGTATGTGTTACCTGGTGCCCTGCGGTTGGGCTGATGAGCTTCTCTCTCGTCCGCTGTGTCTCCTGCCTGCTTTCTCTCCCTCCACTCGCTCACCGCCTGCTGGAAAGACCTAGACGAAGCTTCTTCATCAAAGCAGCCGCTTAGCAGAGAGCCTTTATCCTCATCGTCCTCCACTTCCTCTCCCTCGTTCACAAATAATACCTGAAGCACACAAACACAGCGAGAAGACTGAGCAGACAGACAAATGCTTAGAGTTCTCATGTCTATAGAGACTTCATAACACATGTATAAGCTATGAATAACACCTTTAAAAAGGAATACATGAGTATTTACGCACAGCTTATGTCAGTAATTGCAGGATAACATGAGATGTGTCATGAAGTAAATGACATTGCATAGATGTAAAGGCCATTAAAGTATTTATTACTGTCCTGTCAAAGGTGAAGCTGAAACATGGAGAAGCAGTGATTAAATACTGTGCTGCTCTTAAATGACCCAGTGGACAGAGAGCATTAGAAGAGCCCCGACACTGGACACTTTAAATCAGCCTGAAATCGTTCCTATTTAAGCAGCTTTCAGCTCAGTTTAAACATTATCAACACTGCCCTTGTTCTTCTGTAATGGCACGTTTTTTAATCCTGATTTAACTTTTTAAACTTTTTTATGTAATTATTTAACTATTTTAATAATTAGTGAGTAATTAATGAATTTTAATTTCATGATTTTCTCTTTTAAATATATTGTTTTAATCATGTTTTAATTCTGTTTCAGTTCGCGATGATGAGGCGGACGCACATGCTGAGAGAAGCGAGATTTATCAGGGGCAAATCCAGCGTCAGGGTCAAAACAGTCCAGGGTCAAGGAGCCAACACGGATAGAAGGAGGTACAGACATAACAAAAAGGAAAACAGGAAAAATACACAATGGAGGCTGGAAGAACGACGTTAAACACCACAATACAAAACAATGACCAGCAAACTAACAGGGAAAACACAGGGCTTAAATACAGAAACAACGAGGGCTAACAATACACAGGTGAATAACACAGGTGAGAACAATCAAGGGCAGAGTCAGGACAGGCAAGAATCAAAACAAAGAAAACACATGGACAAGACCAAAACAAAACAAAAGCACATGGAGGACTGGGAGGGGCCAATCATGACACCCATTGACTTTTTTTTTTTAAACAACACTGTATTTTCTCATTTGTAAAGCACTTTGAATGACAGCAGTGTTTGAAAGGTGCTGTATAAATAAACTTGCCTAGTCTTGTGAAGCATCACTCCCATATTTAATGGATTTATTTAATGGTGTTTGAGTTTGCCATAAAAAACAGGCACATTATTCGGCCACGGCCACTTCTTTGGTTCATGTCTTCAGATTTTTAAAACGTTTTATGGTGCTGCAGCCTCGGTCTCATCCACCCACGTTCAGCTATTTCGTTCCAAACCTCTGAACACAGAGTGGCTGCGATGAGTCTCTTCTTTTCTTATTTTTTGAACAGAAACATCAGCCTAAATGTTTATTCTCAGTCTCAGCAGTGCGAAATTATGATAAATATCAAGTTGAATTACGTAAAAGTTTCATGAATTCCGATCTAACTGTTTAGACTGAATCACATCGGATACATATCGAATTTCAATACCACATATGGAAGTATCTCAAATCGGAGAATGTCACACATACCGAGAAAAAGGTCGGATTTGGGCCATTTTTACCTGCTGTGTGAAAGAAAAACTTTCAGCTTCTGAATGAAGCGACAAAGCTTTTCATGGTGCTTTCACTTTTCCAAAATAAAAAGTAGCTCAATGTCATCGTTTGGTCTTGTGTGGTGCTGCATCTCCAAAAGCAGCTCAAATTCTAAATCAAAAATTGCATCAAATATGATTCATTTTTGTGTCATTTATTGTTGCCTTTGCTGTAAAACAGCCTATAAAAGGCAGAGGTCTTATTAAGAACACCATATATCAGTTCTTCCGAAAACTCTAATGCCCATAAACTGTTGCTTTTCAGTCAGCAGCTGTGAAAGAAGAACAGCTAAACAACCTGGAAAACCGCCAAACTAAATGGGCTGTAAGAAGCTTTACAGACTGGCTGGAACAAAACAACATTAATACTCATCTGGCAAAAATTTACAAAACTGAGCTGAACTTGATATTGCGGCAGTTTTACGGCTCAGTCCGATTTGGTCAGACACTGAAGATCAGACTACATGTTTGGCGAATGGTATTGGGTTAATTTCTGGCTGATTCCAGGTTCTTCTGTCACAGCTGCCGAGTGAAAAATTTCTCAGTGGTGACGACAGTTTGGGAATTTAATGTAAGGAGCTGGAGAACGAACTGCCGGCTGTGCAGCGAGTGGGTGGAGCTTGTGACGTAGCAACAAGCTGCTTGTTAAGGAACTAGAATTTGGTGGAAGGAACTGAACATTAAAACATTAAATGCCATGTTCACGGCCTAGTTTATTAATTTCTTACTTTATTGATTTAACTGTTGTATTAAAGCAACATTACACTCCAGGCCGTGTGTTATCGCTATAACATCAGGGCTGTGATGATCTACTGTAACCAAATCCCAGCCATGATGTTATTTCGTGATTATTGCTCTCATGTTCTATTGCTTAATTAAGGTGCTTGTGCACATGCACTTGTTTTCACGCACCGAGGCTGATTAATTAATTGCGTTCAAATCAAGCACTTGTTTTGTCATCATATGAGTGTTTTCTGAATGTATACACTTCATACATTATTTGGGACAGTCATATGCATGCATCTGATGAATAAGGGCCAGTATCTGTACTCTTTTCACATTCTGATAGAAATTCTATTGGTCATTGATGTAGGATGTAATCACAGTAACACCACATGCTATAAAGCTCTCCTGCTATGCTATATATCTGTATATCTCTGTATGTGAAACCCACCTGTGTGCTGTATGTTTGTGTATCCTGATATCCTGCTGGTGTCTGCGCCTTGTGTGTCCTCAGTGTAGCTGGACTGACTGCAGTGCTTTGAGTGGACTGGCTGGACGTCTCCCTCTCTTCTCCTATCTGTTTCTGGAAACGGCTCAGAACATCCAGACTGCTGACCGATGTCTGCAGCTCCACCTGATAATATCAACAATATTAGACGGATGAACTAGCGACAGAGAAGCAGATGTAGGGATGTAACAATTCACAAAATTAAGTAGTGACCCTTATTAGTCCCACACTGGGAAAATTTCACCTCTGCATTCAACCCATCTTTGCAGGAAAACACCACATACACACTAGGGAACACACACACTAGGGGGCAGTGAGCACACTTGCCTGGAGCGGTGGGCAGCCCTATACACCCAGAATTAGGTGTCTTGCTCGAGGGCAATTCAGTCACGTACTGTTGGCTCAGGGGATACACGACTGCCCCTCTATTTCACAAAAATTCTGTGGTTCTATGTAGAAGCTTTTTGAAAAGAGTTCTATTTAGCACCAAAAAGGTTACTTCTACTGATACAATGTCAAGCTTCTTACAGTAGAAGAACACTTTTTGGTGCTATATAGAACCGTTTTAAAAAAAAACAACACATTCTCCATCAATCTATCATGATGCAAAGAACCTTTTAAATATGCAAAGGGTTATTTGACTGTTCATGGTTCTATATAGAACCATTCTCTTTACTGAAGAAGCCTTGAAGAACCATTGTTTTAAGAGAGTAAATGAAAGCAAATAAGTACAACATTTTAGTGATGCACTGAAATGAAAACGAATGGCAGCTGTGACAAACCAATTTTTATTTTGTTAGTGGTGTAGCACTGTTGTGTTTGATCCACTGATACCATTCAGCCCCTCCAACTCAGAGACAAGCTAGTTAACATGCAAGTGGATCCAGACCTGGTCTCCTGGATTACTGACTACCTCACTGGCAGACCCCAGTATGTCAGGCTGAAGGACTGTACATCAGAGACTGTAGTCTGTAGCACAGGTGCACCACAAGGGACTGTACTTTCCCCCTGTTCATACTGTACACCTCAGACTTTCAATAAATCTCTGAGACGTGCCACATGCAGAAGTTTTCGGATGACACTGCCATTGTGGTTTGTGTAAGGGGAGGGCAGGAGGGGGAGTACAAGACCCTGGTGAAGGACTTTGTGGAGTGGTGCCGTGGGAACAACCTGCTTCTGAACACTGGCAAGACCAAGGAGATGGTAGCCGAGCTGCTCAACCAACAGATTCAGGAGATCCTTCGTCCCCAGAGCCATCAGGCTCTTCAACTCTTCCCAGGGGGGGCAGCAGAGAAGGGTGGAGAGAGAGGAGGACTGAATCTGAAGCTCATGTTTATCTATTCATCTGCACATATAGACAGCGTGCTGCACATATTGCACTTTCTGCATACCTTATTGTGCATCTTGCACATCTGGACACTAGACACTTTATTTGGTACAATATATGCACATATTTATTTATTTATTCATTCAGTGTGGTCATTATATGCCATCATCTGTAAATTTTTGTACAGTCATTATTGCACTGCATCTCTCATCTCAGGATATAGACATTATCACAGACTGTTGCTTTTTTCTATTTGTATATATGCCTGTAGACAGGATCTGGTATATTTATTCTTGTTATATGTCTACACCCATTTCTGTTTACTGTACAGTGTTGTGTGTCTGCGACTGGCTGCTAAATTACTTTTGGGATTAATAAAGTATCTATCTATCTATCTATCTATCTATCTGTCTGTCTGTCTGTCTGTCTGTCTGTCTGTCTGTCCATCTATCTAAGTGGAGCTGATAAAATGGGCAATGAGTGTAGGTCATAATGTTATGCCTGATCAGTGTAAATCATCAGAAGAGGATTTTCCTGGTGTTTAAACAGGCGAACCTCACTCTAGTAAGCAGTAGTGGGCGAGTAAGCGTGTTTGCAGCAGATGCATTTTTCATTCTGGCCAAATTGTCCTTTAAATGAACATTAAACACTGCTAAAATGACTAGCTGTTGCTTTGGTAGTAGTGAAATTGAGAAATTCAAAGAAAGAGAAAACTACTCAGCTGCAACTTCGGAGCTGCCAGAAATGAATGTTTGAGCATGCGGAGTATGTCCTATTTCTCCTGTTTTTCCAGCCTCTCTATGTGCTTTATATGTACTGATATTATATTCAATTGACTCAGGTCGTCCAGAATGTGTTTTCTTTGTCATACAAGCAGAACCTTGTTATTTTGACTTTTGTGAACTTAATGAAGATTTATGCTATGTCACATACCAGCCTCTGCAGCATGCACACATTTCCCTTCAGACTAATTACTGTATGTATCTCTCAAATAATGAACCTTATGGGAAATAATTGTGTACTTCAGAAGCCTGGACTGTGGTTTCATGTAAATTTTCATTATGTTCACAATAGCAATGGTAGCAATTTTCTCATTTTATGACAGAATGACTCAAAAACACATCTTGGATGAAGCTGGGTGATTAAATATAATAATATAATAACCGGTGACATGAAGGTCAAAGCACTTCTGCTTTTAGCTGTGTGTCCTAAACACACCACTGTTATTCAGCACTGGACACTGATGAAAACCTGGTCGGGGGTTACAGAGTTTGCTCAAAAGCATTCCAATTTCAGCCAGGTACCGTTGTATGCAAAAGTTTGGACACCCCTTGTCAAATGATATGTTCTGTCATCCTCCACAGAGAACAAACTCTGTGACCACTCACTGTCCACTCTGTTAGACACTCCTATCCACTTTGTAGATGTAAAGTCAGAGGCAATAGCTCATCTGCTGTTGCATAGTTTCTGTTGGTCATCCTCTAGTCCTTCACCAGTGGTCACAGGACGCTGTTGGCTGGATATATTTGGTTGGTGGACTGTTCTCAGTCCAGCAGTGACACTGAGGCATTTAAAAACTCCAGCAGCACTGCTGTGTCTGATCCACTCAGACCAGTGCAACACATACTAACACACACCACAGCCATGTCAGTGTTACTGCAGTGCTGAGAATGATCCACCACCCAAATAGTACCTGCTCTGTGAGGGTCCATGGGGGTCCTGACCACTGAAGAACAGGGTAAAAGGGGGTAAGGAAGTATCAGAGAAACAGATGGACTATAGTCTGTAACTGTAGAACTACAAAGTGCAGCTATACAGTAAGTGGAGCTGATAAAATGGACAATGAGCATAGAAACAAAGAGGTGGTCATGATGCTACGTCTAATCGGTGTACATCAGTTCTTAAGACACACCCTGTTTGATAAGGAGAGGTGGGAAAATAGGTATGAAAATATGAATTATGACTGTGTTTGGCACTTAAAACCAAAAGTGGACTTTACAGGGTAAACTGATGAAGAATATGAGCCATTAAATTCTCTACCTGCCGAATGCTGTGGTGTTAATGAACTCTCTATTCAGATATTCTATCCGGTCTGATTATAGGCTCCAGCACCCCGACGCGACCCTGACGGAGAAGCGGCTTAGAAAATGGATGGATGGATGGATATCCGGTCTGATTATAAAGCAAACAGACGGGATTTAGTCTTTAGTTTGCACTCTTACTGACTCAGAAATACGAAATGTGTCAGGGCAGTGTGAGGGGAACAGCCTGCGTCCAATCTGAGGAGAGAAAAGAGATCCAAGGACAAGTAGACAACGGCCTGCATCTCTGGAGAAAGACAGCGTAAACTAGAAGCAACAAAGCGCAGTAGAAATCCATGAGTGCTGTCGCAATTAATATAGTTTTATTCTTTGCTTTTTTCATTAAGGCAAATCAAACAGGATTAGGAGTGCGTGTAAACCTGCGTCAGTAGCGAGAGCTTTTTTCTTTTTTAATCCCATTTCTCTGTGTCCTGCCAACCATTCGTCCTCCTTTCCAGCCGAGCGAGGGACACACACACACACACACACACTCATGCACTCCAGTGTGTGTGGTACTGCATGGACAGTACAGTGAAAAAGTCAGAGACCACCAATTATTTTAGCAGAACATATTTTTCACATATAATATCAGGTTTTCAGTGCCCACTGCTATTCCAGCCTCCATTCTTTTCAGGAGACTCACTTTCTGTTCCTCAAAGAATCTGCAGACACACCTCCAAAGTTCAGTCTTAGAAGCTGGTTGATGATTTTTTGAAGTAATCAAACCCATTCAGTGGTGTTGAGGTCTGGACTCTGGGGTGGTCAGTCCACTGTTCAGCTTCTTTGTTTGATGTGTCCGTCTCCTTTTCTCATTGAGGTTCTTCTTGATCAGCTACACATCCTTTTCCGACCCACTGCACCGAGTGGTCTTCTCACAGTGGAAGGATGGACAGAAACACCTGTGGATGTTTTCAGATCTGAAGCAGCTTGATTTTCTCCTCTCTCTCAAAGCTTTAAGTGCAGTTTTGAGGTCTACCAGCTCTTCCAGGTGGTTGTTAGGAACCACATTTTCTCTGTACACACACACACATATCTTCTAAGCTGCTTATCCTTCTGGGTCGCAGGGGGAGCTAGAGCCAATCCGAGCTGTCATTGGGCGAAAGGCAGGATACACCCTAGACAGGTCGCCAGTCCATTATCTCTGTAGCTTTTAACAATTTTTGAACTCCAGTTCTGGAAACTCCTTCCTTATACAAGTGTTATCTTACATTCAGTCTCCTCAGAAATATCTCCTTTAGCCAGTTTATGAGCTCATGAGAGAGAAAGGTGTGATGCAGCTGAGGTGAGCTTGGGAAGTTGTTTGTGAGGATGTTAGTGTGTCTTTGAAGGGGAACATAATGCCATTGAGATCTTTGAGAAGAGCTTTTACTGGAAGGACACAGCTGGAACTGGTTGGTTTTAAGATCGTAAGAATGGAAGACTTAAAGTGGCAGTAGGTGTGCAAAAGTAAAGAGTGTACAATTTAAATACAGATTTGACATTATACCTATACTACATTATGTGGACGAAAACTGTTAAACCTCTTTAAATGTCCTTACTGTACAGTACGTTTTTTTTAAAACTGCCCATTCGCCTGATCTGGACACCTAGCATCTTTTTATGTTCTCAATTTTTCATGGTGCTGTGAAACCTTGTATGGTGGGACGATTAGGTGTGGTTGCATAAACTTCACACTTGCATAGTGTCATGCCTCGGACTGAATCTGACTCAATATCCCACAATGCTTCAGGAGATCACATGACTATGGACAACCACATGCTTCACTACCAGCATTCACACTCACCTGATTATTAACCCAACACACCTGTGCTTGCTGACCTAGTTAGTTAGTATATAAGCCTGGGCTTCAGCTAGAGTCAGTACGAAGTGTTGTTTCTCCTAGAGCATACTGAGCGTTTACTTTGTTCTGAATTCTGTGTATTGACTGTATCTTTGTTATTTTGACTTTGCCTTTTGATCTTCCCCTTGGATTTTGGTTGCCTGTGTTTTTTGGTATTTGACCCTTGCATGTTTTTGACCCTGATACTTGTTCTCCGGTTTAAGGTCTTTGTTAGGGCTCTGTGGCTTTTACCCATTTGAGTATTGTCCCTGAGAACTTTAGGAAGCTCTTCACCTTCACCATGATTGCTTCTTGCATTAGAATCTTCCCAATCAATGGCAACATCTCTTACAATGACATTAGGACTCTTTTTTTTTTTATGTGTTCATGCTTATGAATGCATCGCTTTTTGTTTATATGAATGATTCTACAGAAACGTCTGTTTTTGTGTCTCTACACAAAAAACATATATTACAGATATATTACACCTAAAAAAAACACGTCAGGGTTACAATTTATTTATATTTTAAAATAAAACATTAAGTTATTTTAATAATTATATCTTCTTGAGACTCAATTTAGCAATATTGGTTTTATATCAATTATCTAGAATTCCAAGCACCAGGGAAGAGCTCGTCCTCACAGCCATGTGGAAAGGGCGAGGCCATATTTTGAGGGAAAAAAAAACATTTTTAACTCCATTTTAACTCCAGTAATCTATACATGATTATAGAATATATGAATTGAATGTCACTGGTGTTACTGCATAACAAAAAATCTCTTATTTTGTAATCAAAATCACACCAATGACATCACTTGACCTGTTTCCTGAGGATCTATGAAGAAACGCACATGGTGAGTCCGCTGTGTCTTTCAGTTCTCACAGATTTTTTCATTTAGCTCATGATGTCATATGAAGCGTTTAGTTGAAGTCACTGGTGTGAATAACTTTATTCTGAGGTAACTGGGAAAAAAATAGAAAACAAATGGATTAAAGTACATATTTTAGCGGATTTTCCATGACTGACAACATGTGGTTTGATGCTCTGTAGCAGCCGTTTTGTAAAATGCATTTTTCATGTGTAACACCAGTGACAAACAGTAACACCAGTGGATGGAGAGACAAAAAAGTAGGTGTTTCTGTAGAGTGAGCCAAATAAATGTACAATGTTAAAAGACATCATGTGTGCCGATGTGAAGTGGATATGCAGACTGGAAGTTAATTAAATACAACCAGAAGTGCCTGAATAGTCCCTAACTGTTTGCACATGAGCTGAGGCATACGCAGAGATGTACAGCTTGCAGTATAATGTGGTCTGACAGGCTGGAGGCGTGCAGAGGATGATGAACACAAGGTCGTTCACATACAGGAACCGCTGCATCCCACAGAGCAACAGGTGCTCTCACACGCAGACACTGACCTGAACAATAATTGGACATCTACAGCAGAAAGCATCCCCCGCACATACGCACACAAACTCACATACAAACTAGAATACTCTCCCACCTGCACACAAACAGAGATGGACCCACACTGTTGGTGATTACAGTATGATGTTCACTCATCCACCCATCCTTCCATCCATTCTCTAAGCCGCTTCTCCCTCAGGGTTGCGGGGGGGGTGCTGCAGCCTATCCCAGCGGTCATCGGGCAGAAGGCAGGATATAGCCTGGATAGGTCGCCAGTCCATCGCAGGGCCACTCACCCATCCAAATTATTGAATTCAGGTGTTCCAATCACTTCCATGGCCACAGGTGTATAAAACCAAGCCCCTAGGCCTGCAGACTGCTTCTACAAACATTAGTGAAAGAATGGGTCGCTCTCAGGAGTTCAGTGAATTCCAGTGTGGTGCCGTTATCGGATGCCACCTGTGCAACAAGTCCAGTCACGAAATTTCCTCACTACTAAATATTCCACAGTCAACTGTCAGTGGGATTATAACAAAGTGGAAGTGATTGGGAACGACAGCAACTCAGCCACGAAGTGGTCGGCCACGTAAAATGACAGAGTGGGGTCAGCGGATGCTGAGGGGCATAGTGCGTAGAGATCATCAACTTTCTGCAGAGTCAATCACTACAGACCTCCAAACTTCATGTGGCCTTCAGATCAGCTCAAGAACAGCGTAGAAATCTTCTTGAAATGGGTTTCCATGGCCAAGCAGCTGCATCCAAGCCTTACATCACCAAGCGCAATGCAAGGCATGGAATGCAGTGATGTAAAGCACCACCACTGGTATCTAGAGCAGTGGAGACGTGTTCTCTGGAGTAAAGAACCATGCTTCTCCATCTGGTAATCTGATGGACAAGTCTGGGTTTGGTGTTTGCCAGGAGAAATAATTAGTAATTTTTATTATTATTATTAAAATGAAAATTTTACATGTTTTTCATAAACAGATAATTTATGCAAAACATATACACATACTAATGGTTAGTGGTTTTTGATCTGGTGGTCTTTTTCCCCCTCCAGGGAAGACACCACTTACAGCTACAGGCTGTATCTTTATTTCTTCTTCCTGACTTACGGTGCCTCAATTGCACAGAGGTCAGCCACAATCGCCCCAGACCTCCATTTCTACACACACACACACGTATTTTAAACCACTTATCCTTCAGGTTCGTGGGGGGTGCTGGAGCCTATCCTAGCGGTCTTCGGGCGGAAGGCAGGACACACCCTGGACAGGTCCATTTCTACACTAACTATACAATAGAATTTAATAATGATGCTGTAATATACAAAAAGTCACAAGTCAAGGTTGTCTAGCAGTCGCTTTAGCCACAGCTAATCATACCAGCCGATTTGAAGAGCAAAAATATACCAATAAGCTCCTCATTAACACCTGCATCAGAGCTCAAACCTCAAGCAGTGTGAGGGGAAAAAGCCAAATGGGGCAGAGACACTAGTTCAGACAAGGGCTGGACAATCTATCAGTTATTGATTGTTATTGGCCTCTCACCAATCACAGTGTGACATGAGAAAGTACCCTACAAATGATGATTCTGTACATATTTAGCTTATTACTGTCTTTTTACGCTCCGCTCCATATCGGTGCTGTTTTCTCTGTGCCTCTATCCGGTCTTTCCATTTGCAGCCTCATTCCGTGATCCAGTCCTTGTTTTCAACCCATCACCACTCACTCCAGTCCATACTCCAGTCCGTGCTCCAGTTAAGTTCAGGTTAAGATATCATTAGACGGGATCAGGCAGGCTTCACCGCCAGCTTTGTTGCGCACATGACTATGATTATTTTCTGACTGTTTGGCCTTTTGAACTGTTTTGTTTTGACCTTGATTTAACCCATTCAAACTATTTTGTCTACAGATGCCCTTTTTGTAGATTTTGTAAATAGCTTCACCAGGTGTAGGTCTGGCTGGCATTTTGTTTTGTCTGTGCTGTGTGTCAGTCAGGGAGTTAGGGAAGCTATCTGCCTTTTGTTCATTCTTTTTTGTGTTTAAGGCTGGTTAGTAACTATCTTGGAGTTAGTCTAGGTTCTGTTTGTTGTTTTGGCCAAACCTGAAGAAGAAGCGGTGATTGCACTGTACAGTTGTATAATACACTTTGACTTTGACCAGCAGCCAGTTGCACCAGCAGCCAGTTGCACCAGCTGAATGTATGTTTGGTCATAAGTTGGAGTGTAAAGTCCGTCCTAAATCTCACGTTGAGAGTAGTTGGTGTGACGACACAGAATTTTGGTTGCACCACAGACACGGTACATCTTAACTAGTAGAGTGTAAAGTGATCATAGATTAAAACACTGTCAGACAGAAAGCTGTTTTCACTGCAGCCAATCAGTAACGCTACCCGACATAAACAGGAAATGTCACATGCATCTCCACACATACTGAAATGTCTCTCTTTTCATGCTACATTTACTTCACTTGATGTGTGTCATATTAGCTATAATTAAAAAAGACACTGTGTTTTACAGTAAGGTGGTGTCCCGTATTATTATTTATAATAACAACAATACTAATAATAATAATTATTTAATTTATATATCACCTTTCTCGAACCCAAGGACAATTTACAAAAAGATCAGAAAATAACTAAATTTACAATGACCACAGTACAGAGTCACTTTGCTAGCCCAAAAACTCTTTAGTCATGGGAAAAGTCACTCTACGACTAATCTGGTTCAGACTGGGTTCTCCTGCACAATATTTTAACAGCACTTCATCAATGAAAGGTTAGTAATGTTACCAGAGCTGTGGCTAATGTAAATGCTATTGGAATCTGCTGAATGACAGAAAGGTGATGTTAGCTTTGTCAGTTATATTTTTAAAATAATCTGTGCTATGTATTGTATGATAATAAGGTCAGCGTCACACACAACTTGAGCACTGATGGAGCTGCTTTTATTGATCTGAATGCAGTTGACTGTACAGAGTCGGCCACAGGTTTTGGAACGACCCTGTAGTAAAATATCTCAGTGCCGGACACAAAGCAGGACTTGGGGCTCCGTTACTGTCTATGTTGTGTTGCAAATCTGCGACTAGGAGGTCTTTTCTATCTCCAGTCAACAAAAACAGGTGTGATCTATACAGCAGAAGTGTTTGCCAATGCAAACCAAGACATATTTCGTTTTCTTGCAAGTTTTCCATCACTCGAATAGACCAGCCATTTGAACTGATTTTTACAGTAGAACCTAAAGTGGTTATTATAGTGTAGTGGGTAACACCTCTGCCTTCTCCACTGTAGACTAGGGTTTAATGCCCTGCTACAGTATACCCATTAATAGTCCTTGGGCAAGACTCCTAACACTACCTTCACCTATAGTGATAACACACTCCTCGAGTGTTCTAATGCTTTTATACAACAGTTAAATAAATAAAGTAAGAAATAAATAAACTAGGCCGTGAATATGGCGTTTAATATGTTTTAATGTTCAGTTCCTTCAACCAAATAATAGTTCCTTAACAAGCAGCTTGTAGGTACGTCGGAGTAACAAGCTCCACCCACTCGCTGCACTGCCGGAAGTTCGAAATTATGATGAAATTCGAGTTGAACTGACGTAAAGGTCTCATGAATTCCGATCTAACTGTTCAGACTGAGTCCCATTGGATACATATCAAATTTCAATACCACATATGGAAGTATCTCAAATCAGAGAATGTCGCACATACCGAGAAAAAGATCGGATTTGGGCACTTTTACCTGCTGTGTGAAAACCAAAGTTTCAGCTTCTGAATGAAGCAACAAAGTTTTTCATGGTGCTTTCACTTTTCCAAAATAAAAAGTAGCTGTAACGCAGAGCGAGGAGGTGGACGCATACGCTGAGATAAGCGAGATTTATCAGGGGCAAATCCAGGGTCATAGTCAAAACGGTCCAGGTTCACATAACCAACACGGATAGATAGGGGTTCAGACATGACACAAATCAGAATAGGACTAAGAACAAACAGAGTTCAACGAAGCAAACATCAAACAAAGACCAATACATCGAACAAAGACCGGCGAACACAAGGGGCAAACACAGGGCTTAAATACACAGGGAAAATGAGGGTCAGGTGAAAACAATCAGGGCTGAGTTACGAAACCAAAGCAAACGCACATGGACAAACCAAAACAAAAAGGCACATGGAGTGGGAGGAGCCAATCATGACAGTAGCTCAATGTCATCGTTTACCAATTTTGTGAGGAATAAAGATCTTCACTTGAAGACATTCTGCCTGTTTGTTTTGTGTTTGGTGCTGCATCTCCAAAAGCAGCTCAAATTCTAAATCAAAAATTCCACCAAATATGATTCATTTTTGTGTCATTTATCATTGCATTTGGTATAAAATGGCCTTTAAAAGGGTCTTGTTAAGAACACCATATATCAGTTCTTTGGAAGACTCTGATGCCCATAAACTGTTAACATCACCACTGAGCAGCTTTTCAGTCGGCAGCTGTGGCAGAAGAACAGCTAATCAGCCAGAAACGAACCCAATACCATTTGCCAAACTAAATGGGCTGTAAGAAGCTTTACAGACTGGCTGGACTGGAACAAAACAACATTAATACTGATCTGGCAAAAACATACGAAACTGAGCTGAACCTGATATTGAGACAGTTTTATGGCTCAGTCTGATTTGGTCATGCTCTGACGATCAGACAACACGTTTGGCAAATGGTATTGGGTTAATTTCTGGCTGATTCCAGGTTGTTTAGCTGTTCTTCTGTCACAGCTGCCGACTGAAAAGCTACTCAGTGGTGACGACAGTTTGGGAATTTAGTGTCGTCTCATCTTCAGAGTCTGACTAAATCAGCTGTCGGTCAAATGTGACCTTAAAAGTGTCTGTTTTCTGTTTGTGGAAAAAAAGAAGTGAAAACATTCAAATGGCTTGAACGTCTCCTACACCTGTCAAAGTCATCACTTAGCTACAGTGTCTCAGCGGAGTGATACAGTGTTTGTAAAAAACCTGTGATGTTATGATGAAATAACAGCACGTTTAGAACGCCACTCGACCAATCAGCTTGCGTAACCAGAACTAACTGTTGTATAAAGTCTAGTAGCTCGCAAACTTGAACGTATTGTCAGTTTACGTTCAAACTAGGCTCTGATCGAACTCACGTTCAGCTGCTGCAGGACGTAAATGCCTCGGGTTTAAATAGATCAGAACACAAGCCCTGCAAAGTTGTAATCCTCAGGACTCGCTGTTTGAACTAATTCAGTAGAATGGTCCAGATATGGTATTTCATCCATATCATGCCATTTTCTAAAGCTATGCCCTCGTCCACAGCCACAGATACATCCATCCGGTCAATAAAAGCTTCAGTCTAACTCTCCAGCTTGCAGCAGCTGCAATCTCTAAAACAAACGACCAGAGCAGGTTGGCCTGTTTGTGTTTACACACAGCTGCCGTCCTCTGATGGCATGAGCATGTGTGTGTTTACTCTCTAGCCCTGGCATCAGTGTGTGTGTGTGTGTGTGTGTGTGTGTAATGAGCGGCTGGGCAGAGAGAGAGAGCAGGCTGTCCGCTTAATGGTGAGCAGTATTTGCATGCCGGGAAAAAAAGAAGCAGCAGAAAAACAGACAAAAGCAGAATAAAAAGTACAGAAAATTTCTCCCTCTTATGCCAACGCACGGACATGTGGACTCGCGAATGCATGAGTGTGGACGATGCTGGTCAGTGTGTGCGGCTGCAGGGCAGGCAGAACCATCCCTCACCTGCACGGGAATCATCCGGTGGTGCTTCAGTGCCCCCTTCTGGTGAAATCTGGCGAAGCAGCCGACGCAGTAATCCTCTCCGCATTCAGCGCACACCTTCGAACCGCAAAACAAAATAAATAAATAATTAAAACCCCAATTACTCCAGGCAAGGTACCTTTTTACACCCAGCAAAAAACTTTAATGTCTCTGCAAATGTATGTTGGAAGATTCTTTTTTCTTCTTCTTCTTTTTTCTACTTTCCTCCATCTAAACTTCGCCATAATAAATATTAAAATAAGCGAAAAAAAAATGCAAAGTGTGAGCATCTTAAGGGAGCTCATTATTTTTTTTATTTTGAAAGAGTAAATGAGCGAGGGAGGTGAAAGGAGGTGTGGGTTTGATTGACAGACAGACGGACAGGGTGAACGAAAACCTGAGACACGGCCATAATAACGAAGCTCCAAAAGCCACCTGCACTGTTACAGACCAACTAACAGCAGCCCTGCTGTCCCCAGTGTCTCTCCCTCCCTCTCTCTCTCTCTCTCTCTCTCTCTCTCGCTCTCTGTAACTCTCTCCCCCATCTCCTTCTTTCTTTCTCTTTTCTATCTTTTTTCTCCTCTAGTTTCCTTTTTCTTTCTGTTTCTCTCTTGCTCTATACTTCTCTCTCTTACTCTTTCTTCTTTCTCTCCAAGTCTTTTTCTTTCTCTTAGTATGCTCTCTCTTTCTCTCTCTCTCTATCCCCCTCCTACTCTTTCCCTATCTTTCTCTTTCTGTGTCTTCTTCTCTCCCTTTATCCTTTTTAATTTCTTTCTCTACCTCCCTCACTTATTGTCCCCATCTATTTCCTTCTTTTTCTTACTCTCATTCGTCCTTCTGTC